>NC_037669.1:7485276-7785276 GCF_003255815.1 Theropithecus gelada | reverse complement strand
TATATATGCCACCGTGAGACTACATTGGTTTTTAATGTGAGTGCTTCACATTCATTACTTTATGCAGATGCTCTGACAAGACTCATCAGTATGTTTATATGTAATATTAGATTTACATTTGTATATGCTGAGTTTGAAAGGTTTGAAACACAGTTGATGGGTGTGGACGGGTTCAGAAAACAATGTCCCAAAGTTTGGCACTTTGGCATATTGAGGGCTTTGAGCTAAAGGAGAAGCAAAGTCTGCCCACTCTTCTCTTAACTTCCTCTCACCCATCTTCTTCCCTTGCAGAGCAGGGAAATGATCTTCCAAAACTTCCCTTATCTGCCTAAAGATAGATTCTTCGAAAAGGAGCACTTTTGTCTCCTCCATGGAATCTCATCAACCAGGGAAGATTAACAAAATCGTAGGAAACGTAACTAAAGGTAAGTATGTTTCCCAGATAGACATCTTCCAAAGCTAGTATCTATTCTTTTGACAGTTCTTCCTTGAAATAACATTTAATACCTGGGAGATTTTATCTACACAACAAGGCAACATTTGTCAGCCATACAAATCCCCCTGTCACCCTCCCATAATTTGTTGCCACCTCTTTCCAGAAGTTCCAAGTCCCTCTCCCCATGCTATAAGAATGCTGGCCATCTGGCCCTTCTTTGAGTCTTGTATTTTGTGAGGTTCCCTTGCGTATGTTCATAATAAATGTGAATGCTTTTTCTCCTGTTAATGCGCTGACATAAGTTTATTCCAGAGACCATAATTATCAAACTTTCAAAGAGTAGAGGAAACATTTAAAACCCCCTTACACATCTATCGACAAATACCATCAGTACCAACTATATAAAACTCCTCTACACATATATCAACAAATACCATCAGTACCAACTATATAAAACTCCTCTACACATATATCAACAAATACCATCAGTACCAAACAATATAAAACTCTTCTAGTATATATCAACAAATACCATCAGTACCAACTAAATATCTGATCATATTGTGTCATTAAAGACAAAGCCCTGACATTATTTTAATAAATTAATCTTGCTATTAGGTTGATAATGTTATTATACTTTTGACTTAATATCTCCTAGTTTTAGGAAGATGATGTATTTATATTGTGGCCTCAAGAATAACTGCAGTGGAGTGGGCTATAGTTTCTCTCACTAAATTTTTTTGTAAGTTACCCCTAAGGGAAAGAGGCCCACCAAAATTCTGTAGGAGTTGTTTCTGAACAAGAAAAATGGAAGACGTGGAGATGAACCTTCTAATTTTTTTTTTTTTTTTTTTTTGAGGAAGAATGAGGTGCCCAGTTAGTTGTGTGCACATACGTGTATATGCAGGGGTACTCATCACATAGCCTCTGGCCTCTCTATCTCCTATCAGATTGACTCTGGGAGGGTCATAAACTATAGCTAATGGGCAGGAAAGGAGAGAAGCAGTTGTATGGAGAAAGGGAGAGGGATGGTGATGACTGTGATTCTAACCTGCCAAAATCTTGATTTATTTATGAAAGGGGCCTGATGCCAACGCCTGTCTCCAGCTGGTACACTTGCACAGCCTGAGCTTAGGTGCCATTTCTGTGAATGAGGATAAATTCGACAATTGAATCATTTAAATGGAAATGCTGAATACAGAAATGAAATGTTTCATTTAGAATCTAAAAGTATTTAGTATCTAAATAGTCTCAAACGCTTTTATTTAAAAGACTGACAAAATGGCCGGGTGCGGTGGTCCATGCCTGTAATCCCAGCACTTAGGGAGGCCAAGATGGGTGGATCATGAAGTCAGGAGATCGAGACTATCCTGGCTAACACCGTGAAACCCCATTTTTACTAAAAATACAAAAAAAAAAAAAAATTAGCCCGGCGTGGTGGCGGCGCCTGTGGTCCCAGCTCCTCGGGAGGCTGAGGCAGGAGAATGGCGGGAACCCGGGGGGTGGAGCTTGCAGTGAGCCGAGATCGCGCCACTCATTCCAGCCTGGGCGACAGAGCAAGACTCCGTCTCAAAAAAAAAAAAAAAAAAAAAAAAACACTGACAAAATAAGTTATGTGTCTGAAGAAGTTTTATCTAGTTAAGAGAGAAAAACACCCCATACTGAATATATTTTGAAAGGATCGTGGAAAACAAAAATTTTATATGCTTTGATTATGTCATTCATAGTTCAATATATTTATTTATATTATAAATTTTATGTATGAAGATAAACTTTATATATGAATATCTTTTATCTTTTAATAATAAAATGTTATATACATATCAAGTATGGAACCTTCATGAGGACTAGATACTTCCACTGTTCCATTCAATGCTAGAACACTAGCATCTGAAATAATGAGTAACACATGTTGGTCACTTAATAAATATTTTTGAATGATTAAGGTAACCAAATAATATCTATTAACAGGCTACTTAGCATATCTTTCTCCCTTAAAATTGAAACATTCTCCATCCAGAAAATTCATATTTACTGCAAAACATGCTATAACATATAGAATCATCTTTTTTTCTTTTTTCTTTTTGAGACGGAGTCTCACGTTGGCACCATGCTGCAGTGCAGTTGTGTGATCTTGGCTCACTGCAACCTCTGCATCCTGGGTTCAAGCGATCCTCCTGCCTCAGCCTCCCGCATAGTTGGGACTACAGGCACGTGCCACCAGGCACAGCTAATTTTTGTATTTTTTAGTAGAGACAGGGTTTCACCATGTTGGCCAGGATGGTCTCCATCTCTTGACCTCGTGATCTGCCCACCTTGGCCTCCCAAAGTGCTGGGATTACAGGCGTGAGACACCGCACCCAGGCTGCAGTAATACTTCTTGAAATTTTGCTTTAAGTTGTTTATTCTACCTTAACAAATATTTCTTCTTTGGAGTATCCAAATTATTTTTACAAGTCATACAGGTCTATAACTAAACCTACAACATAGCATTAACTGACTATTTTGGACTAAACTTATTGCTCTGATAGCTTTGGTTTTTGTTTGTTTGTTTGTTTTGTTTTGTTTTTCCTCCAATACTACATATTTGCTCCAAATCGTGTAATGCACTATAATGCTTTATTGTTCTGTAATTATTACACAATATATTTTCATGTACTATATTATATCACAAGACCTTTGAAAGTTTTGGGTGCGTCTCGTAATTTTTGAATATTTTGCAATCTATAACAAATACTACTTTTTTTAAAACATATATCCTGTCAACTTCTTGTGATTTCACAGTGCAGCTTTGGAGAGCCAACAGCCTCCCATGTCAAACATCCTTGCTTCTCTCTCTCCTTCTGGCATCACTTCTGGACTGCCTAATAGCTATCGGGAGAAACTTGGGAGCTTGATTGACCTTCATGCACAGGATTATGCTAGGCCCAGACTCTCCATATTCCACCAGTAAAATTCTGAGATTTGCTGCACAAAGAATTCGCAGCAGGATTGAGCCAGTTGCTCATATTAATAATTTGTTTATTAGCCCACTCTTTATTGATTATTCTTTCTTCATCATCTCAAATATCATTTTATATTCTCACTTTTAGCTTCTCATATCGCTTCCCAAAAGAGCCAGCTGCCATGAAGTCTTTCACTGAGAATCTGCTTCCTAGGGATTCCAGAGTAGGCAGGATCCCTTCCAGTTTTCATGTGACTGGCTCCTCCTTTTCCTTCCAATTTTAGCTGAAATGTTATGGTACGCTGAGCAGCATCCCCCCAAAGATGTCCAAGTTCTGATTTCCGTAATCTGTGAATATGTTACCTTACATGGTAAAGCAGAATTTCTAGATATGATAAAATTACACATTTTGTGATAGGGAGATTCTCCTGGGTTAGCCAGATGGACCTCATTTAATCACAATGTTATAAGAAAAACGTTAGATAAATTCAGTTTAGTAGAGTTTAGTGGGGCAAACAAGCTGCTACGGTTTGGATGTTTGTTCTCTCTAAATCTCGTGTTGAAAGGTGATTCCCAATGTTGCAGGTGAAGCCTTGTGGTAGGTGATTGGATCATGGGGATGCATCCCCACAAATGGCTTAGTGCCAACCCTTTGGTGATAAGTGAGTTCTCCTGAGATCTGGTTCTTTAAAAGCGTGTGGCTTTAAGCCCCGCATGCACCCTGCACACATATACCTATGTATCAAGCCTACACGTTAGGCACTTGTATCCTGGAACTTAAAGTTAAAAAAAATTATAATAATAAAATAAAATTTAAAAATGTCCTCAAAGGAAAAAAATCAAGTGTGTGACTCCTCCCCACCTCCTTGTCTCATCATGTGAGACTCTTTATCCCCCTTTGTCTTTTGCCATAATTGTGAGCTTCCTGGGACCCTCACTAGAAGCAGATGCTAGCACCATGCTTTCTGTAAAGCCTACAGAACCATGAGCCAATTAAACCTGTTTTCTTTATGAATTACCCATCCTCAGGTATTTCTTTGTACCCCTGCAAGAAGAGGCTAATACAGAAGCATTCATGAATTGAGCAGCATGCTAAACCAGTGGAGGTTCAGTGCTCTGCAAGCAAGCTTTTCTGGAAGAAAAGTGGAATAATCACCTGATTCGCATCAGCTAGGCTTTTGTCTTATTTGGGCATGATGTTATGAGTTGACTGTTTGTAATTGCCTGAAACCTGACTAATAATTACTGGCTGAAATCCGCTGTTTTATACTTCTGAGTTACGTTGCAGTTTGCTACATAGGGACTCAAGGTATAGAGGCGGACTCAAATCACATTTAAGTTAATTTAACAACAAGGATCCTTACTAACCGTCAGAGAGAACGGATGAAATAATAGAAGCAGATGTCAGTGGGAAGAAAATATGTTATTGTTCAAAATTACTGGGTTTGAAGGAGGAGGCAGGGACCACAAAGCAAAGAAGGAAACTTCTAGAAGCTGGAAAAGGTAAGGAAACAAATTCTCCCCTAGATCCTCCTGTAGAGGAATACAGACCTGTAGACCCATTTTTAAGGCTTCTGATCACCGGAACTATAAGATTATACATTTATGTTGCGTTAGGCCACTGAATTTGTAGTAATGAGTTACAGCAGCAATGAGAAATTAATACAGACATCATTTCCTCAGAAGTGTTCCCAAATCACCTTATTTGTGGGAAATTTCCCTTAACAGACATATGAAAAATATATAATTTTGTTTTCTCACATAATATGTACTCCACATTAAATAAAAAACAAAGATTTCACATGCCTATAATACATTTTATTATCCTTGTAGTATTATTTTTACTTAATAATATGAGAAAATATGTTTTCATCTCCAACTTATGTGTTGACATTTGGAGTATTTTTTCCAATGTGGTGTCCTACCACTAACCCTGAAATTTTTTGTGACAATTATTCTCTATTTCAGCAGAAACCCATATTTTTTATTCTTCTTTGGAGTATCCAAATTATTTTTACAAGTCATACAGGTCTATAACTAAACCTACAACATAGCATTAACTGACTATTTTGGACTAAACTTATTGCTCTGATAGCTTTGGTTTTTGTTTGTTTGTTTGTTTTGTTTTGTTTCTCAATCCACGAGGCTGACATATCCTTTACAGATCATAGATTTGTAACTTCTCAGGCATACAATGATTTTGCATTTGGTTATCTAACTAATTTAGAGACTATCGTCATCATGATAAATACATCCTGAACATTTCATTATAATTCTTTTATTACATGTTTCTAACCCCTTGAAAATAGAACACTTTGATATGTTCTCGTCTCCAAATGTACATAAAACATCCTTAATCTCATGACTTAAAACCCAAAAGACAACAACAGAAAAACACAACACAAAAACCCTGAAACACCAAAATAAAGCAAACGATTGCTACCTGCTCATCATACTTTCTACTATGCACAAAGCTACCTACTTTTTCTTGAGCAGAGGCTGAAATTTGTGGTTTCTATTAAGTAGTCACTCTTTGATATTTCATGCATCTACAGTGGGAAATTCAAGTGTTTTTAAATGTACTTGTGTATATCTCTCTTCATGATTGATTTTGGATGTGGTGCTATTAGCTATAGTTTATACTATTTTTCTTTATCCCAAATTTGTAGCTTATTTTACTATATTTGGTTTATTGTATAATCTCATGATTAACAGAAAACCCAAACATTGTTTTAAAATAAGATCTCTGAAGGACAAAGAAGACTCTGAGGGCTGGATGTGAACCAGAAAAATACATAGTACATTAGATATCTGCTTTCAGGATTAATTGCTAGAAAGCTGCCTCAGGGTTGCTGCTTCTCAAACTATTAATCAATCAAGGCATGCATTCAATCATTCATTTCACAAGGATTTATTGAATGCCTATGATACTGAAGACACTGTATTAATAACAAGAATACAGAAACAAAAAACCACACATAGTTCTCGCAGACATTAAGCAAACTAGTAAGGCATAAATAATAAAAACCAAGCAAAACAAAAACAAAAACAAAATTAACAAGAATCAGAAAACAAATGAAACAAAAAAACAATTAAGTGCTCAAAGAAAACAATAATAGGATTTAAGACAGAATAAGAGGGAAAGGTGCTCTTTTATCTAGATCAAACAGTGAGAATCTCTTCAAAGAAACTGACATATAAATTGAGAGTGAAAACTAAAGAAAAAAAAATGGATAAAGCTCTATGGAAAAAGAAGGAGGGGGCTTCCCAGAGAGACGGCATATTATATGTAACTTGCTTCAGTTAGGAAAATGTGAGCGTATTCACGAAACAGAAGTAAGCTAGGACAAAATGTAGAAAGAATAGGAGAGGGCAATATTAGATATAGTTTGACAGTTAGGATGTGTCCAGGATTTGTACATTTTTTCAGTCATAGACATCTGAGTCATCTCAGTATTACAATGTGGTGTCATGTTTTAAGCAGCAAGTGAAGCAACCTAATTAATATTCTTAGAGATTCCTGTGGCCATTGTGCGAATATAGATTCAATGCCAAATATTCCCAAAATATTTTTTGTCAAATATTTTAGAGATTTGAAAACAGTATTTATTTCATCACTGGTGTTCTTTTTTTCATGATATTTTCTTTTATTTATGTTGTTGCTTTTTTACACTTAAATATCACAAATACTTAGAAACTTGCCATTCCTTTCACGTATTAAAATATTTCCAATAATTATATCTATATCTGATTACTGCCTGTATCCTTCCTCAGCCTCCCAACAAAGGTAATTAATGACCTATTCTTTTTTAACAATAAATTCAAACTTTTATTAGAGTCTCTCAATTTTGTTTTTAACAAGCCAGCTTCTAATATCCTTTATTCCCCAGCCAACTTTCTTCTGGTACCAACCCTCCTTTCCTCTCCATTCTTTTTATTATCATTATTTCAATAGGTTTTGGGAGAACAGGTGGTGTTTGGTTAGATGAATAAGTTCTTTAGTGGTGATTTCTGAGATTTTGATGCACCCATCACCCCAGCACCCGATTTGTAGTCTTTTACCCCTCCTCTCCCACCTACTCTTTCATCTGAGTTCCCATAGTCTAATGTATCATTTTGATGCCTTTTCATCCTCATAGCTTAGCTCTCATGTATGAATGAGAACATACAATATTTGGTTTTCCACTCCTGAGTTAATTTAGAATAGGGTCTCCAATTCCATGCAGGTTTCTGTGAATGCCATTATTTCATTCCTTTTTATTCATATTTACGGCTGAGTAGTATTCCATGCTGTATGCACATATATATCTCACTATATATATGCCATATATCTCATATATACCATATATATGCCATATATAATATATATCATAATTATATACATTAGATATAATATATATGCCATATATGCAATATATAATATATATTATATAGATGATAGATATGACATATATATGATATATATTATGTACACATATAATTTTCTTTATCCACTAATTAAATGATCGGTGTTTGGGATGTTTCTGTATTTTTGCAGTTGTGAATTGTGCTACTATAAACATGCATATGCAAGAATCTTTTTGTAGAAAGACATTTTTTCTTCTGAGCAAATAACCAGTAGTGGGACTGCTGCGTCGAATGGTAGGTCTATTAGTTCTTTAAGGAATCTCCACACTGTTTTCCATAGTGGTACCTTATACAAAAATCACTTCAAGATGCACCAAAGACTTAAATCTAAGACCTGAAACCATAAAAATTCTAGAAGATAATATCGGAAAAGCCCTTCTAGACATTGACTTAGACAAAGACTTCATGACCAAGAACTGAAAAGCAAACGCAGCAAAAACAAGTATTAATAGATGGGACTTAATTAAACTAAAAAGCCTCAGCTGAGTAAACAGATGACCCACATATTGGGAGAAAATCTTCACAATCTATATGTCTGACAAAGGACTAATTTCCAGAATCTACAAGGAACTCAAATAAATCAAGAAAAAACAAAAACAAAAACAAAAAAACAGTCCTATCAAAAAGTGGACTAAAGACATGAATAGATAATTCCCAAAAGAAGATTTGCAAATGGCCAACAAACATATGAAAAAATGCTCAACATCATTAATTATCAGGGAAATTCAAATTAACACCACAATGTGATACCATCTTACTCCTGCAAGAATGGCCTTAATAAAAAAATAAATAAAATTACAGATGTTGGCTCGGATGTGGTGAAAACGGAACACTTTTACACTGTTGGTGGGAGTGTAAACTACTCCTTGGCATTCTTATTGCCAATAAAATTAGTAATCTAAAATTTAAAGTTGTTACTATTATTTTCCATAGTGTTAATAGTTTTTTTAAAAAAAATTGCATGAGAGTAAGGCTATTAAAGTCTTTGACTTGTGTTTAGTTTCCTTCATAAAATGTTACCTAACCCAAAAGAAAAAAGCATGCAAAACAGAATTCTCAGTTAGACTGTCTCTCCTCTTAGGAAATTATATAGTAACTCTCAGTAGAGAGCATTCTCAGTAGAAATCACTTACTTTTTCTTTTTTATAACGCTTTTCCTTTTAAAAAAATTTAGTGAGGTAATATTTAATTATGCTTTAGTGATGGGTAATACATTTCTTTCACAGAAAAAAGAGATCAGTTTTTTGAATATTTTGATCATCATGTTGCACCCCATCACATGATATAAGACTAAATAAATAAAAGTCCATAAATAGGCTCTTTAATTGAGAAGCTAATACTATCCATATCTAATACACACACCTTTAAAGAAGTAGCCATAAAAGGACAAATAGTAATAGAAACCCAGATGAATAGATGTATCCAATATAATGACAGAATTTTGCCAAAAATTTGATATAGGTAATGAGCATAATCCAGTTTAAGATCAATAATCAAAGATCTGCCAGTAAATAGTAATCAACCCAAGGGACAATACACTCTATTCAAATAGAAATGTTAACCATGATTCTTTTGCTACAGTACACATTAGCAGTAGAAATACTACCAGCAACAGTAACACTAATATGAAGAGCAGCGCAGCATCAGGAGGAGGAAGAGAATAAAGTGGAAAAGAAAGATGAAAGTGGGAACAAATTGAAATAATAGCAACAGAAGTATTGTTAGTTGTAGTCATAATTAAAGTAAAATTTTGGCACAAATAGAATTCTAGCCAAATGCAATAGCTCATTGGTCTTTAGTAGCTTGGGTACTACTGGGTAATATCTTTAATTCTTTCTGTTGACTTCACTTTGGTTTCATTAATCTGGATAATTCAAAACAGTCTTTCTAAGAAGGATCGCCCTGGTCACTTGTAAATTCAGTCAGAATTACTCTCAGTGACAGCCTCAGTGGTTTTATTCAGGTTGGAGGCAATGAAGTTTAAATGAGTGATTAATTCATTAAAAATTGTGTCATGGAATACAGTAACAGGCCGAGTACATTTCTCACCTATAAAACTAATTAATCTGAACTAGATTTGTCTTGTAAACACTTGAGTCATAAAACAGGATTGACTTACAGAATTAAAGCAGATGGCATTCTTGTTTGCCTAACGATCTTTTTAGTGGAGTGACTTATTAATAGAGGACTATGAAACACAACTGCAACAGAACTTTGCTGTGTTTAGACAAAATAATATGGAGATTTGTGTAATTTTCTCGGTTCAGCTTAATAGACTCTTTTATGCTAAAACATATTAGGTAACCATGGACATATGTATTCTTTCCACTTTGCATTAACTGGGTAAGCACTATATGAAAATATAGGGTTGATTATCTAAGTAAGTAGATTACATCCCCGTTTTGCAGTGTTTGTCCAAGATATTATGCACTGTTGCTCAAAGTATTAAATTCCAGGTGTGAAAGCTAAACAAATATCTATATAGCTCTCATTGTGGTTTTTTTAAATAAAGTGTTCATTATGTTCATCATAATCTAATTCTATGTTTAGATCCCTTTGAGTTGCCTCGTATTAATTTGAGAATGCTAGTCTATCAATTTTTATATTGATTTTCATCATCAAAATGAAATCATACTTTTATGGCAGTTTTCTGTTCTTGCTTTTGTTCATAAAAGTCACAACACTTTAATTAAATCTCTGTGTTAATGGATTTAGGACCAGTTGCCACCTTAATAAATCAGAACTACCAAATCTGTTCAGTTTGCTCAAACTGCAATCAATGCTAATTTCCTTTTGGTTGAGCAACTTCATTTACTTTTGTATTGGAAGTTCAATTATTTGCCATTACAGTTTCAATGTATTAAGATAAATGTGATATAGCATCTAAATTGTAACTTACAGAAGCTCAATTTTTATTATTTGGTGCATTGGAACCTATTTAGAAAGTAATCTTAGAAAGTAAGGATAAATGTTATTATTTCAAATATTTGTTTATTTTGCCTAGAAATTAATTTTGCAGATATATACACACACATTCACTGACGACACATACATTTTAAATGATAAAATAGCAAAATTACTTAGCAACATTTGAAGTACTTCATATCTATTAAAGCACTCTTCCATAGCATGTATATTGTTAACATGGATGTTATTCTATATTTCCTTTCAAATTAATTATTTCTTAGTGTTTTAGACTTTAAACAACACAAAAAGTCATAGAACAGTAACCAATTTTATCATTTTTAACAATTGTTCAGGATTGATTGACATATCTATTATATATAAAGAATAAATTTGGTCTTTACTTTTTTTCTTAAGAATAATCTGCATTTTATTTGCCACATTTGTTATTACTAAATGCTTATACTAAATAAGAAATTTAAAACTTCAATTTTTTTAGCAATAAAAATAATACACAGTAAGCCTATCAAAAATTTAGAGCATTATGATAGGAAATATTTTAAAGGTTGCCTGTGTGTGTGTGTGTGTGTGTATATATATATATAGCATATTATTTGTGAGTCGCAACACTCCTTGAATGTTTTCAATGTATTTACACAAAAAATGAGGTATATTTTCTTGAAAAAGGGCTGAAGAAGATATGCTGGCCATACCTTCAAATCAATAAAATCTTTTTTTAAATGTGTGCTTAATATTCTGATGAAATTTTACCGCAGTTACTAAAATAATTTGGTGAAGAGATTTCTTTCTTATAGAGAATAATTTTTCAAATTATTTTTCCCTACAACTTCTCTATGTTTCTTACATTTCTAAGAAAAAAAAATTCAACCTCTTGAGATTCTGATTCAAAGAAAATATGAAATTGTAGTTTCTGTGAAGAAACCAGACCTTTGATTCGAGAAGTGCAGGCAATTCTGAAAGGAATACTTGAGAAGATTTTTTTAAATGCTGTGATACTCTGTATTGCCCTCCAATATTTTCACATTTATTTTAATATCTTCAAGATTGTTATACTTCTAACATTTATCAATTTAATCAAACTTTCATATTCTGTGATTCACAACTCTAACACTACCAGACTTGTGTTTCCAGTAGGATAAATGGCTAACATAATAAATATATGAACTCAAGGACACGTAAATATGAACTCTCAATTTCTTTCTAATTCATTTCTAACAGACCTACTATATCTGACATTGAACTGAAGGTCAGAGAACTCAGAAAGAAAATTACTAATATGATTTTTTAAGAGACGAATAACATTTGGGCACTTTAACTGCTGATCAGCTAAAGGTTCACTGCTTAATAATAATTAATGCACGTATCTTAGAGCTCTCCCTTGGATTCTGTTTAAATGCAAAGTAATGTAAAAATATCTGTCAGACTCTAGGTAATGTTAAAAAAAATTACTTATGTGTTTATTTACCTTCAAGCCAGTTTTGGACACATCTTATTTTAGAGTTTGTCAAAAGACATGAAAAACCTGAATATGACATGGAGTTTGCAGCTGTTTGTTGTTAGTTCGTTTTAAAATTTAATATTTCTAAATAATTAAAAAGTATTTATTTTATTAATCTTAATGTTTTCTGTATACAAAAAAAGTTCTGTTTTTGCCTTTTAAGGGACATTTAAAAATCTCTGGGAATTTTATAAGTACTCAACTAAAAGATAAGCTTGTTTTATTTTGAAGAAAATGTCCATTGATAATTATCTGGGAGATTATGATTACACTTGAAAATATTCAGCAAGATAGCTAGATGTAAGGTAAAGCATAAATGAAGAATGCCCATGGTTAATGAAATTGCATTTCTAGACAAAATGGAATGTATGCCAATCAGATATGAGGCGCCTACTCTATCTCCCTGCTAAGCATTTAAGACTTAGAAAAAATAAAGGAATAAGTTGGATTTAGCATTATTATGGATGTGAACCACATCACTAGGAGATAATACCATATTATTTTTCTGGAATGACAATGAGGACATTCACCTTAAGAGGCTCCCTTTGATGCAGTATTTAAAATCGCAAGTGAGGGATGTGTTAGGAATAAAATGAAACCACAGGTGGTGTTTTGGTTCTCAAGTCCCTGATGCTTCAAATAGAGGGAGTGAATTAACAGATGAAATACAGAATCTGTATGACGTCTGGAATGAACCGTTCAAATATTTAATTTGCCTGTTTAGATCTTATTAATAACAAAACATTATATCACAATAACAAGCAGGGTTCAAATAATTACCAGCTAGTGAATCATCATTTGCCTGCTATTATTTTAATTTGCGTTCTGTTTTTTAGGAGATGTAAACCGTTTTGTTTTGAGAATTTCCCAGTGAACCTACTTGTTTAAAATACTTCTTCTCACAGTTTCTTTAGACTGTTTTATTTACTTTTTTTTTTTACATCCATCAAGCCCTTTTCTATACAGTAAAACTTAACTTCAAAAGTGATTATATTTGTTTCTGTTTTCCTCACCATATAAGCTAATTTAGCTCAACAGCTAATAAGAGCTGTAGGCTTGCATGGCTTTTCAAAAAGTACCTCACAGTCAATAACCTATTTAGTGTAGTGGCTGGCAAGGATTGTCAGTTTGACTTTCACAATACAACTGCCAAAGAGCTAAAGTCAAATTACTACACTACTGATGCTTAGAAATTATTAAAGGATGCTTGTGTAATTGTAGTCTGATTATCTTACTGAGTAATTAGGAACACAGGTTTGGCTTGATTTTTTTTCCTGTGAGAGAGCTGTGATATAGAATTCTAGGGATAAATAAAACAAACAAAGACAATCTTTAGTGAGCTAGAAATAAAAAAAATATATATGTCTTTTATAAAGAAATAAAATTAATATAAACCTAAAAAATATAAACATAAAAACTGTAATAAAGCAGTTCCAGATAACTGTTTAAAAGATTGCAAAAGTCGTCATTAAATAGCATACACCTGAGCGTTGTTTTTCATGAAAAGGTAACATATTAAAGCTTTTTGCGATAAAAATCGTTACTAAAATCAGAAACCATTATGATTTCCTAAGACTTTGATTTTCTAAACTCACAACAATGTGTCTTCTGAGACAAGGATACAAATTTCAAGGAGTATTTTTTACTAGTGGTTCAGTAAAGTAATGGCTGCAAACTTATGAAAGCACTGTGTCTTTATTAAAACATCTAATTTATACAGCACTTGAATCTCTTCTCGCTTGTGGCTCTTTGGATCTTTGACAAATATTTGAAGCATAACATTTTAAAGAATTTTATGTGTTTATGTGTTTATTTATTTATTTATTTGTTTATTTTAGAGACAAGATCTCAGTCCGTTACCCGTGCTGGAGTGCAGTGGCACAATCCTAGCTCACTGCAGCCTCAAACTCTTGCACCAGCCACCACACCTGGCTATTTAATTTTTGAGTATGGTCTCGCTATGTTGCTCAGGCTGTTCTCACACTTCTGGCCTCAAGTGATCCTCCTGCCTCAGGATCCCAATATTTTTAATAATTTAAAATCATGTTTGTACTTTTGAATAATTTAACTATGTGGATAATTTAAATAAGAACAGGTATTATAAAATATATCATTGCTAATTTTGTTGAATAGCTGCGTTTTTATTTCTTCTGTAAAGAAGAACCATAGCAGAGATCCAGTCCGGGAGAATAGTATCAAATACAGAAATGAGCTATTGGACCAACAGGAGAACACTTGTTCTCTCTAAAAAGGGTTATCCATAACCCAGGTGTAACCCGTTGCTGTTCTATGAAATGTGGGGCCAGTGGTGTCAAATATTCTATTTTTTCAACTGAGACTAGAAACTCAAGTTCAATGTCAAGTTTCCTAAGAGTTAAATATAAGCAACAAATTCAAATGTTTTTGAACATTCTATGCAAACCAAGAATTTATGGGTGAAGTCTCTATTTGGCATGCTTGCCTCCAGTTTTTTATCTCAAGGTATTAGGACAGGAGTCAAAGAAAACTGTTTTGAGTATGTCACTCTCTTAACTGAGATTAATTTTTATGCATACAATTTATTTGACATTTTAAAATTCTTTGTTTTGGTCAAAAGAATGTTGTTTCATTTTCTCAGAGTTGAAAACTATTTTTTTCTTAAAGGTTTTATACCCCTTGAATGGGATACTGTCAAACTCTATATGATATTGTCATAAGATATAGATAAGGTGGTTTGAAAGTTTAAAAGAGATCACACCTGTTTTTTGAACACTAAAATGTATTTTCAGAAGAGTAGATTTGAGTATGAAAATTATCTTCTATTTTATCTAAACATAATATTTGGGGCAAAATCCATAGTTCTGTTATTTAGTTAGTTGTAAAACTATTACAGCATGAATATTTATGAATTGTTATTTTGAGGTGTCCTAGTTTGAGCACTGATTATTCTATTAAGCCTTTATACTCATTCAAATTTCTCACATGCTGCTTCTATTTACTAAATGTTATCCTGGCCTCACAAGTTCTAATGAATTTTTAATTGTGAAGTGATGATATGGATTTGTGCTAACACTCAAAAGCCATCCATCATCAAATATATTTTACATACCAATTCCGTTCAGCTCCCAATCACCTGAAACTTACCTACTCCTTTGACAACTTACCATTTGCCTTGTTTGAAATAAAATAAAATATACATTATTTTGCTTTGGATTCCTTCCTTATTATGGTTCTTACATGCAATTTCTCACTTACATACAGTAACAGCTTAATTGGATTGTTATCTTAGTTTCTCCTGGGAAACTCTCTCTGCATATAAAACTCTACATTTTAGGCTCACCCATGTTGATCCTGTTTATTTGCAAACATGTATCTGTTTATTATTCATTTAAAAACTGCTTGTTCATATTTTTGCATATTCTCATCTCTTAAGCTAAAAGAATTTTTGCAAATTACTTAAATATATTTAAGATTCTGTCACTTTCCCAATTAAAAAAGTGCTGTTAGCCTACCTAAAAGATACCATAAGCTTAGTTATGAATATAATTTTCCCACTTCTACATTTGAATAGTCTGTTTTATAAATGAGTATAGCCAGTAGTGAAAACCACCAGAGAATATATGTGCTGTATAACTAAGGTCAAACTTTTCTTTTTATTAGTACAGTGTATTAGATCACATGACTTTCACAGTTTAATTTAGAACATTATTAGAGAAAAAGAAAAAAAGAGTGATTTTAGAAAAGGTAAAAGGTGGGAAAATATTAAAATGAGAATGGTTGCAGGGCATTGAAAGAGGCATAGTAGAGATTCCAAAATTCAATAAATTGCTCTGCATTCTGGAGTTAGATGACTTGGACTTTTAATGTAAATTTCAGTACCAATGAATATCAAGTACATAGACATAATTTCAATTAAAATTAATAACTTTTAATATAATCTTTAATCCTAAAAATGTATTACTGAGTTTCAAATATATAACTAGAATGTAAAATAAAATTTTCCTATGTTTATATGGATATTCAGTTAGCTAGGACCGTTATTCAAGGACTGAACTAGAGACAGGAAATTCTCTATAGAGAAATAATTCTGAAAATAGGTACACACAGCATTAGAAAAGAAAGAAGCAGTTTCAATCTCTTATTTTATCTCTATTTTCAGTTCTTGTTTCAAAACGTATTTGGTGGAAACCTGAGTTGCTGTTTTTCGATAAAATATTCCTTATTAGTTGACCATATGGTCCAACCTGGATAATCATTTATAATCCCCACACCAAAGCTAGATTTTTGACTAGGTTGCTTCTTAGTCTCTATAACTTCTCACTCATATGCCAAAATGCTGGAAATTCTAACAGTCTAATATTCATTTCTCTAATATAAGGCTTTGCCTACTGTTAGAAAGCCAATTAAGCCACATTGGTCACTATCTTTGGTGTCAATTCCTACAGCTTGAGTTACGATTCCCCAAACATGTGTCTAATTCACTATCGTTTCACAGAATAATACTGAAAGCATTCAGAATAATATTGAAAGCATTCAGAATAATATTGAAAGCATTCAGTAGAGATAATAATTCTAGTATATCAGAAAAATACAGGTTTGGGGGAAAAATTATGCATTTGAATTTTGACTAATATGTCTCCTATTTATGTGCAATTTATTTACCACTGTCTGTAAAACTAGAACAGCTACACCACCTTGCAGGGGCATTGTGGAATTGAAATAACAAGGGCATTGTGGAATTGAAAATAATACGAATACTTATCATAGGATATGTCAAAATTCAGTGATGTCTCTGAATATTGACTCCATGTGACATGATGAAAAAGGCTAGGCCACATGGAGTTGCAGATACGCAGAGGTAAAGGGAGATATGCAGAGAAGGAAAGAGCCAAATTTAACAATTGAAACAGGTAGCATATAACATCAGATATCAGATCATTTCTCTGTCCTTTCCCACCTTCAGTATTTTATTGAACTACAAATGCAAATCTGTCATTGTCTGATATCCTCCAGGAATATCTTTTCTTTACTTATTGAAGTAATTCTGTCTTAAATTTTGAATCTTTCATAAATATTTGTGAAATGAAAGAATACAGAGAGAAGATATATGACTAATTTCCTAAGTATCTGTTTTCAGAGAGAATGAAGGCAGAATGCCACATGAACAAATTAATTAAGAGATGTGTTTGTGTACTTTTTCATGCCCTTGCTCATGAGTGTCTTCAAAATTCCTTTGTATTAATAAATTCGGTAACTGACCTCTCAGACAGAAGAGAGAAAAACTACTGACTTTTTGGCGACAAATACAGTATACAAGGTAAGAAACTAAGAATTACAATTGATTGTTTTTTGATAAGCTAGATGCATTAGTGATTCCCTTAAAGTTCCTAAACTGTAGTAACTTAGTAGGTCAAAGAGATATTTAAAAAAAAGATAATGGGTAATATTGCAATACACATATTATATAACTGTATGTATAATAGACACTTAATAAAATAATATTAACTGAGTATTTACAACATATCAATTATATTTTAAGTGTTTACATGGATTAACTGGCTTGATCTCCTGGTAATTCTATGAAAACACTTTTATAATTGTACCTTTTTTTTCAGAGTAAGAAATTATGGCATAGGCAGATAAAATAAATTGCCTAAGATCACAAAGAGAGGAAAGAGTGGGACACAGGATTCAAATCCAGGCAGACCAACTTCAGAAATTGTGTTCTTAACAGTGCCACTATACCTTTTATTCTCAATATGTCATTGGGGGTTTAAAAATTTGTTATTAGAGCCAGGCACAGTAGATCATGCTTGTAATCCCAGCACTTTGGGAGGCCGAGATGAGGAGATCACTTGAGCCCAGGAATTCAAGACCAGCTTGAGCAACATCGCAAGGCCCCACATCTACTAAAAGTAATAATAATAATAATAATAAAAATAGCCAGGCATGGAGACGTGCACCTATAGCCCCAGCTACTTGGGAGGCTGAGGCAGACGGACCTCTTGAGTCTAGGACTTCGAGAGTTTGAAGTTGCAGTAAGCTGTGATCATGTCACTGCCTGTTAAAAAAAATGGTAGACATACTTACTTTATTTCCATGCATTTTTTTGTCCAAATAAAAGGTTTTAATATTTATATATATATGTGTGTGTATATATATATATCAGTTTTAGACACAAGCTTATACATGCCCACTTGAGTTTACTGCATATCTTGCCTAAGATAAGAGTCAGCTTAAAAAAAGATGTTCTACTTTTTATATTTGCTCCACAGTGACTTAATCATATGACATGTTTTTGTGGTAAAACTTAAATAATTGTAGTTATCTTTTCAGCTTAAAATATCCATTAAATGTATACATTTAAACATAAATAGCAAAAATATAAATACTCCAAATACTCTGTGTGGTTAGTATGTGAAAATCAAAATAGGAGCAGATAGATTCTTTGGAATTGAATAAGTCAATACAGTCTTTGAATTTTCCATTGAAGTAGATTGTTCATGGAATTAATATGTTCTCTACTTACAGATCAGTTATTGATATGATAGTTCTCCATTGTTTTCATCTTCCATTAAACCAATTTTATGTGGCTTCTGCCCATCATTCTAGCAAAAGTAATTTCATATCTCAACTATAATAGAGAATTCTTAGGCATTAATATATTTAACTACTGGGAACTCTTACATATGCTTCAATAACGTTTTCTTATTTGGAGTCCCTCCATGAACTTCCCTTGTGTCTTCAGCATCTGTTGTCATCTTGCCCTCCTCTATCTACCTTGATATATTTCATTTAATCAAAGCCAAGCCCTTGGCTATTTTTTCTTCTCATTGTCTCTCTCTCTAGGAAGACTTTCATCTATGCGTATGAAGCAATTATTACCTCTCTGCCAAAAACACATCCATTGAGTTTTAGAACAGTGTATTGAATGTCCTATATAATATTTCTACTTGGGTATGTTTAAAATATTGAATAATCATGGCAGTCTTCTTTTTTATTCGTTGGGCTTTGCCAAAAACAGACCCTAAGGCAGGGGTTTGAGAGCAGGTAGTTGATCTGGAGGTGACTTCAGGAAGTGAAGTGAGGAACTGGAGAGAGTGAGATGAGGAAGAAAAGAAATGTCATGGGGGGGAGGGATTGCATTGGGAGTTATACTTGATGTAAATGACGAGTTGATGGGTGCTGATGAGTTGATGGGTGCAGCACAGCAACATGGCACAAGTATACATATGTAACAAACCTGCACGTTATGCACATGTACCCTAGAACTTAAAGTATAATAATAATAAAAAATAAATAATAAAAAGAAAGAAAGAAAAAAAAAAGAAATGTGAACGATCTGGTCCTGCAGTGAACCCTGGGCTCAGTTTCTGGTGGTCTTATAAGAAACCTTACAGAGGGCATCAGAATAGCACCAGTTCAGGATGAGGTATTGAAAATGGAACAGAATGAAATTTCTGAAATCAAATTTTAATTTTGTCTTTTCAAAAATAAATAAATAAATAAAGGGTTAAAAAATTAAGGACCGTTAATGTTGATTTTTTTAAAAAATCAGGTTGGCTGATGAAGAGTGTACTGTTTTTGCTGGGAAGGAGGTCATTTCTTGTTATGGTCCTGTGGAGTCTAAGGCTCCTTTTCATTTTGAAAAGGTACCTTATGGCAATTTACCTGTCTAGACATTGCATGATAATGTCCTTGTCATAAATGACTGTGATAAGGGCCATCATTTTTGCTTTTGTAGAATAATAATATTCATAGTAGATTGATCAGTTAATAACAAAACATTGAACATTTTAAGTATGATTACTTCTATCACGTAATAGGTTGCTCAAGCTTTTATTGTGAGAGACTATTTTACCATGTCTCTCTTTTGCACATCCATTAATAAATTATAAATTAAGCATTATAGTTATTTAGAAATCAAAACGGTTTCTTAAAGCTACTTTTTGTTCTTCATTTCCCTAGAAGGCTGCTCCAAGAAACAAACAAGCAAACAATGACTTCTCCATGGTAATTCTTATTGATGCTAATCCCTCAAAGCACAATTTCGATGCCAAAATAAGCAGAACTTTTAAAAAGGCAAGCGTTGTATTATCAGAGCTGAAACATAAAAAATCTGATATGAGTAGACTGGAACTCTACTAAAATGAGCTAGGGCAAATATAAAATTTTTAACTTCTGTTTGCCATTTTAAACATGGAAGTAATTTAAAATAAAAGAAAGGATAAATTATTTTTAAATTATTGGGGAGAAATTCAGTATATTTATTCAACATAAAAACACTATAGAAAGTGTTTTTAAAACTATATGTTCATAGCTTTCTCTTAACTAATATCATATTTTATTGGATGCTTGATATACTCCTGATGTAATTAAAACAAAAGGATCAAAAACAGTCCATGCACATTTCTAGTTTCTTACCTGTTCTCTGATATTACATGCAATAATAACAACTCAGGATACAGAGAAGTCTTAGATTCTTAATAAAGAAGTGCAGCAAGTATGTATTCAGGCAAAACATACAGTGTCAGCATAGACATTTTCCATTATAAGATGAGTTGCTTAATGCAGTATTTACATGTCTGGCATTTAAAAATTCGTATGGGTAGCCATTTTTCTATGATGTTAATGTTATTAGCAAAACTTAGTAAAATAAGACACAAATCATGAGTGTGTGTATATTAGGAAAATGAATACATGGTACTATATAAGTGAGATATATGTGATAATTATTGGCTACACATTTGAATTCTTAGTTTTTGTTTGCTAATGCCTTTTCCCATAAAAACTGACTAACGAAACATAATCATTATAGTTATAGAATCAGAATGGTATAGTGTTATGGTTTTAATGTGTATGTCCCTTCCAAAGTTCACATTGAAATTTAAGTCTCAATGCAACAGTATTGGGAAGTAAGAACATTGGGAAGTGATTGAGTCATGAAGCTAAAGCTCTCGGGAATGGGATTAAGTGTGTTTAGGTTAATAAAAGAGCTTGATGAAAGGAGTTTGCCCCTTTTTGCCCTTCTCCCTTTCTCTGTGTGAGGACGCAGTGTTCCCACCCTCCGGAGGATGCCTCTCACTTAAGGCAACACCCTGGAAGCCAAGACTGAATCCTCATCAAACAATAAACCTGCTGGCACCTTGATCTAGACTTCCCAGCCTTTAGAATGTGAGAAATAAGTTTCTATTCTTCACAAATTACCCAGTCTCTAGTATGTATTTATAGCAACACAAAACGGACTAATGTAGAAAGACTGGGAGCTTGGTAAAAAAAAAGACTGGGAGCCAGACACACCTTTACTCTAGGCATATCTACACATGCGTTCCTAATAGAAAGCTGTGACAACCATGAAAGTGTTTTGCTCATACCTCCATTCAAGGAAGAGTGTGTTGTTCAGCTGCAAAGAAAAAGTATACCCTAGCCAATAGCTTCCAGAAGCAATGTCTTCAGCATCTGCTTCAGCTTTAGAACTATGACTATAAACTTACCTGAAAGCCCTCAGGACTACCACCTGTCTCTCTCTCCCCATTGTAGGATTTATTTAATGGACAATCTTTGCTGTAAAACTGTGTTTAGTTGACTAAGACGTTCTCAGGTATTCTTCATCATCTGTGGTACTACAGGCCAACTCATTCCCGCCTCTTTCTTTTCACTGGTTTCATATCTGCATTCTGTTCTGAAGGCTTTTTCTAACCAATTAGGCCTCCTTCTTCTTTTTACCTATGCAAGTGTTACTTTCGAATAAACTAGCACTGTGAAGCCTGTCCTACGTTTTTCAAAGAACCCAACGGATAGAAAAGCGTCTCTCCATTCTTGAGACATTCAACAGTTTCTGTAAGTGGCATGCCCACATGCCATATCGCAATATCATACCCACACTCTATAAATATTTGTGAGTAAAAATCTTGTTAAACCATTTCTGGCTTCAATATTGACATTAAAGTGTTTGGAAGGCATCACTTTAACTCAAGAAAAACCTGTAGAAACTGAAAATTAATGATACTTTTTTGGACTCACAAGAGAACTTACTTTGCAAAGCAAACCATTTCTCTGAAATCTGGAGATATAGGAGAATGCATAGAATCATGACTCAGATGAGCTTACCTGAAGCAGAAGTGATAAACTGGAGTGATAAACGGGTAAAAACACACACATGGTCACTTAGACACATTGCTGGAAGCTGAGTGTGGAAAAACATGAGAGTAAGAAACTGCTGGCCAGGCGCGGCAGCTCACGCCTTTAATCCCAGCACTTTGGGAGGCCAAGGCGGCGGATCATGAGGTCAGAACTTCGAGACCAGCCTGATCAACATGATGAAACCCCGTCTCTACTAAAAATGCAAAAATTAACCGGGCGTGGAGCTGTGCATCTGTAATCCCAGCTACTCAGGAGGCTGAGTCAGGAGAATTACTTGAACCCGGGAGACGGAGGTTACATTGAGTGGAGACTGCGCCTCTGCACTCCAGCCTGGGCAATAGGACAAGACTCCATCTCAAAAAAAAAAAGAGAAAAAAAAAGAAACTGCTAGGGATTGCAGTCTCAGGGTATTCAATACTTTCATGGGTTTTGCTACCTGAAGCTCTATCAAGTTCTGACAGTGACGATCTGGAAAAAATTACCTTGTATCTCTAGCAGGGTGAGAAGAGTAATTATTGTGAAATACATGTACAGCCTTAACATAGCAAAGACCTACTATCACAGGGAAAGTCTTTACTAAAGTCTAACCTCAGAGCCACAAGATAAAGGCATTCCTCTCTTGCTATTTCCCACCCCACCCCCAATCTTTCTTTCTCACCAAAGGAAGAGGAAGCTATTTCAAATAAAACATGTTTACAAGTCACAGATTAAAGACAAAAGACTACCAAATACTTACATATAATTGCAAGATTGTAAAACATCTTTCTGCCACACCTTACCACTACCATGACAGGGTTCCACCATAATAATAGTCAATTCTTAGAAGAGGAGAAGGAGATGCAAGTCCTAGACTCTCTCTAATGAAGAGTAATTACAGAAGGCCAAAGTGAAGTGCAAATACAGATACAAGCACTTTAGCAGAATTTGAAGCCTTTGACATTTATAACTATAAAAAACATTAAACCCATATGTAACTCACAGCTAGATTAACAAATACTCATGATAAAGAACTTTTTATTGATTTTTTCCTACGTAACATGTCTGCCTTTCAAAGAAAAATTACAAGAAACATTAAAAGGCAAGAAAAAAAACACACAATCTGAAGAAACAAACCAAACATCATAACAAGATTCAAACACGACATGTGATATAAATATTGATTTACTAGACAAGCAATTTAAAATAACTATGATTACTGTGTTAAGAGCACTGAAGGAATATATAGACAACATGAAGAATGGTTGAAAATGTAAGCAAAGACATTGAAATTATAAGAAATTATCAAAATAAAATGCTAGAAATCCAAAATACTATAATGGAAATAAAGAATATTATTAATTGGGCTCATCAGTAGACTCAACGCAACCAAGGAAAGAATCAGTGAGATTTAAAATAGGTCCATAGAAACTTCCCAAACTGCAAGGAAAAAGAAAGTAAAATGATAACACAGGACAGAACACTCAAGAATAATCAGACAATTTCAGATGACACAACATATAGATAATTAAACAATTAGAAGCATAACAAAAATACAGCAAAAAAAAAATATTGGCAGTAGAACGGCAAAAAATCTTCCAAACAGCTAAGAAACACCAAATTTCAGATTCAAGAAGGCCAAAGAACACCAAATTAGACAAATGTCAGAAAATCTACATCTAAACACATCATATTCAAACTATAGAAAACCAAAGATCCCAGCCCAAGGTGGTCAATTAGAAGCTAGACAAATGTCAGAAAATCTACATCTAAACACATCATATTCAAACTATAGAAAACCAAAGATCCCAGCCCAAGGTGGTCAATTAGAAGCAGCGGCAGTCTGTGGCTCTCATTGAGAAGAATGAAAATGGGAAGTAAATGCTGTGCCTTCAACTGAGGCATCCAGGTTCTCACACTGGGAATGACGAGGTGATTGACGTGACCCGTGGAGAGTGAGGAAAAGCAGGGAGGAGCAATGGCCCACTGGGGAGTGGCACAGAGCAAGGGGAGCTCCTACCTCCAATCAAGGGAGGCAGTGAGTGAGTGTGCTACCCCACCTAGGAAACCACTTTTTTCCCCACGGATCTTTGCAATCCATGGATCAGCAGATCTACTCCTGAGCCCGCACCACCAGGGCCTTGGGTCCCAAGCACACAGCTGTGCAGACTCTCAGTGGCCACTCGGGTCAGCGGTACCCGGTCAGGAACTGAGACACAGGAGTTTTTGCATACTCTGAATTCTGGTGAGGCAAGGGTTTCATCCATGCCTGTAGGAAGGGGGCTGAAACTAGGGGGACAAGCTGTGTCATTCAGCTGGCCCCACTTCCACAGAACCTCGCAAGCTAAGACACACTGGCTTGGAATCCCTGCCAGCCAGCGGCAGTAGACTGGAGATTACCTGAGACAACTGAGCTCCCCCGGGAGAGGGGTGGCCACCATCACTATGGCTCCAGTAAGCTGTTTTCCCTTGCTAGTGCTGAGAGTGGGCAGTTTGGACTGGCAGCAGTTCCCCACAGCGCAGCACAGCGGCTGTGGCAGATCATGGCCAGACTGCTTCTTTAAGTGAGACCCTGATATATTCCTCCCCAAGGAAGTTGGGGGGTGTTCCTACAAGAATTTCAGCAATTCCAGCTAGGATTTTATGGATCTCCCTGGAATGGAGCCTCTAGGGGGAGGGGCGAACATGGTCTCTGTAGTTCAGCTGACTTAGTCTTTCCTGCCTGCTGGCTCTGGAGCATCCAGGCAGTCTGGACAAGGGGCTTACCCACAGCACAGGACACCTGCTATGCCAAGGGACAACCAGACTGCTTCTTTAAGCAAGTCCCTGATCCCATTCCTCTTGACTGGGTGAGACCTCCCAACAGGGGTCTTCAGATATCTCATATAGAATTTTTCAGGCTGGCATCAGGTCAGTGCTCCTCTGGAATGGAGCTCCAAGAAAAGGAGCAGACTACCATCTTTACTATTTTGCAGACTCTACTGGTGATACCTCCAGGTGTGGAAGGGACCCAGGTGAATAGGGTCTGGAGTGGATGCCCAGCAAACCTCAACAGCCCTATGGAAGAGGGGCCTGACTGATAAAAGTAAAAGAAAAAGGAGAAAGCAACTCCAACTAAAGGTCCCACACAAATCCCATTCAAAAGTCAGCAGTCTCAAAGATCAAAAGTAGATAAGCCCATACAGGTTAGATGCAACCAATGCATAAAATGCTTAAAATTCAAAAAGCCAGAGTGCCTTTTCCCCTCCAAATTATTGCAGGACCTCTCCAGCAAGGGCACATAGCTGGGCTGGGTCTGAGATAGATGAGTTGAAAGAAGTAGGCTTCAGAAGATGGATAATAACAAATTTCACTGAGCTAAAGGAGCATGTTCTAACCCAGTGCAAACAATTAAGAACCATGATAAAACACTACAGGAGCTTATAACCAGAATAACCAGTTTACAGAGGAACATGAATGACCTGATGCAGATGAAAAACAAAATGTGAGAACTTCACAATACAACCACAATATCAATACCCAAAGAGACCAAGCAGAGAAAAGAATCTCAGAGCTTGAAGACTATCTTGCTGAAATAAGACAGACACGCAGGAATAAAGAAAAAAGAATAAAAAGGAACAAACAAAACCTCCAAGAAATAAGGGATTATGTAATAAGACCAAACCTATGACTTACTGGAGTATCTGAAAGAGACGGGGAAAACAAACCAGGTTGGAAAACATACTTCAGCATATCATCCAGGAGAAATTCCCCAACCTAGCAAGACAGGCCAACATTCAAAATCAGGAAATCCAGAGAAACCCAGTATGATACTCCACAAGAAGATCAGCCCCAAGACACATAAAAGTCAGATTCTCCAATGTCAAAATGAAAGAAACAATGTTAAGGGAAGCCAGTGAGAAAGGCCAAGTCACCTACAAAGAAGCCTCTCAGACTAAGAGCAGACTTCTCAGCAGAAACCCTATAAGCCAGAAGAACCTAGAGGTCAACATTCAATATTCTTAAAGAAAATAATTTTCAACCCAGAATTTCATATTCAGCTAAACTAAGACTCATAAGTGAAGGAGAAATAAGAGCCCTTTCAGACAAACAAATGCTGAGGGAATTAATCACCACCAGGCCTGCTTTGCAAGAGCTCCTGAAGGAAGTACTAAATACGGAGAGGAAAAACCGTTACCAACCACTACAAAAACACACTGAAGTACACAGACCAGTGACACTATGTAGCAACTTCAATAACAAATCTGCAAAACAACCAGATTGTGATGACACAATCAAATTAACACATAACAATATTAACCTTAAATGTAAATGGGGTAAATACCCCAATTGAAAGAAACAGAATGGCAAGCTGGATAAAGAGTCAAGACCCTTGGTGTGCTGTATTTAAGAGACCCATCTCAGAAGCAAAGACACGCAAAGGCTCAAAATAAAGGGATGGAGGAAAATTTACCAAGCAAATGGAAAACAGAAAGAGCAGATATTGCAATCCTAGTTTCAGACAATGCAGACTTTAAACCAACCAAGATCACAAAGACAAAGAAGGGCATTACATAATGGTAAAGGGTTCAATTCAACAAGAAGAGCTAACTATCCTAAACATATATGCACACAATACAGGAGCACCCAGATTCACAAAACAAGTTCTTAGAGACCTACAAAGAGACTTAGACTCACACATACTAATAATGGGTGTGATGGTTCTCCCATAGCTAGGATTCATGGGTCCAGAAATCAAGGAGTTGAAGTGCAAGTGGCATCCCTCACCATCACCCCTAGTAACCCACTAGCAAAATTTTTCTTCATATTCCCACAACATTATGTTCTGTTAGCCTAGAGGTTTTAGATCCAGAGGGAGAAATGCTGCTACCAGAAGATACAACGATCCCATTAAAATGGAAGTTAAGATTGCTACCTGTCCACTTTGGGCTCCTCCTTCCTCTGAGTCAATAGGCTAAGAAGGAAGTTACAGTGTTGACTGGGGTGATTGACCAGACTATTAAGATGACATCAGTCTGGTACTTCACAATGGAGGTAAAGAAGTATTTGCATGAAATACAGGAGATCCCATAGGGTGTCTCTTAGCATTGTCATGCCCTATGAGTAAAGTCAATGGGAAACTATAACAACCCAATGCAGGCAGGACTACAAATGGCCCAGACTCAGACTAGTCTCCTTGTTTCTCAGCTTGAGGACGACCTATCATAGAGAATCACCTTATGATCATGTGAGTCAATTCTTCGTAATAAACTCCCTATCATATGTACATATATTCTATTAGTTCTATCCGTCTACAGAACCCTGACTAATACAATGGAAGACTAACACCACACTGTCAATACTAGACAGACCATAGAGACAGAAAATTTAAAAAGATATTCAGGACTTGAACTCACCTCTGGTTCAAGTGGAGCTGAAAGATATCGACAGAACTCTACACCTAAAAACAACAGAAAAACTTTCTTCTCAGCAACACATGGAACTTACCCTAAAATTAATCACATAATTGGAAGTAAAACCCTCCTCAGAAAATGCAAAATAACTGAAATCGTAACAGTCTCTGGGACCACGATGCAATCAAATTAGAACTCAAGATTAAGAAACTCCCTCAAACCCACAAAACTTCAAGAAAATTGAACAACCTGCTCCTGAATGACTTCTAGGTAAATAATGAAATTAAGGCAAAAATGAAGAAGATCTTTGAAATAAATGAGAACAGAGGAACAATGTACCAGAATCTCTGGGAAACAGCTAATGCAGTGTTAAGAGGGAACTTTATAGCACTAAATGGTCACACCGAAAAGCTAGAAAGATCTCCAGTGGACACTCTAACATCACAACTAAAAGAACTAGATAGAGATCCAAGAGCAAAACAAAAATCCCAAAGCCAGTAGAAGACAAGAAATAACCAAGATCAGAGCAGAATAAAAGGAGATACATGAAAAACTCTTCAAAAAATCAATAAACCCAGAAGATTTTTTTTTGAAAAAATTACAAAAATAAATAGACCACTAGCTAGACTAATAAAGAAGAAAAGAAAGAAGAATCAAATGACACAACAAAAAAGGATAAAAGGATATCACCACTGACCCCACAGAAACACGAACAACGATCAGAGAATACAATAAACACCTATATGAAAATAAAGTAGAATGTCTAGAAGAAATGGTTAAATTTCTGGACACATATGCCCTCCAAAGGCTGAGCCAGGAAAAAGTCGAATCTCTGAATAGACCAATAACAATTTCTAAAAACAAAAAACTAAGGACAAGACAGATTTACGGCTGAATTCTACCAAATGTACAAAGAAGAGCAGGTACATTTTTTTTGAAACTATTCCAAACAATTGAAAAGGAGGAACCCTCGGCTAACTCATTTTGTGAGGCCAGAATCATCCTGATACCAAAACCTGGAAGAAATACAACAACAACAAAATAAAACTTCAAGCCGATAACCGAGATGAACATCAATGTAAAAGTCCTCAGTAAGATACTGGCAAACCAAATCCAACAGTACATCAAAAAGCTTATCCATCACAATCCAGTTGGCTTCATCCCCAGGATGAAAGGTTGGTTCAACATATGCAAATCAATAAGTGTTATTCATCACACACACAAAAATAAAGACAAAAACCACACGATTATCTCAATAGATACAGAAAAGTCCTTTGATAACATTTAACCCCCTTCATGTTAAAAATTCTCAATAAACTGGGTGTTGAAGGAACATATCTCAAAATAGTAAGAGTCACATATGACAGACCCACAACCAATATTATACTAAATGAGCAAAAGATGGAAGTAATCCTCTTGAAAACTGCTGCAAGTCAATGATGCCCCCTGTCACCACTGCTCAACATAGTATTGGAAGTTCTGGACAGGGCAATCAGGGCAGAGAAATAGACAAAACGTATTCAAATAGGAAGAGAGGAAGTACAACTACCTTTGTTTGCAGATAACATAATCCTATGTCTAGAAAACACCATAGTCTCAGCCCAAACAATTCTTAAACTGAAAAGAATCTTCAGCAAGTTCTCAGGATACAAAGTCAATGTGCAAAAACCAGAAGTATTCCTGTACACCAACAACAAGTAAGCTGAGAACACAATAATGAATGAGCTCCGATTCACAATTACTGCAAAGAGAATAAAATACCTAGGAATACAGCTAACAAGGGAAGTGAAGGACCTTTTCAAGGAGAAGTACCAACCACTGCTCAAAGAAATAAGAGAGAACAGAAACAAATGGAAAAACATTCCATGCTCATGGATAGGAAGAATCAATATTATGAAAATGGTCATAGTGCCCAAAGTAATTTCAGAGTCAAAGCTATCGCCATTAAACTATCATTGACATTCTTCACAGAAACAGAAGAAACTATTTTACAATGTGAATGGAACCTAAAAAGAGCCTGTATAGCCAAGACAATCCTAAGGAAAAAGAACAAAGCTGGAGTCATCATGCTACTCAACTTCATAGTATACAACCAGGCTACAGTAACCAAAACAGTATGGTACTGGTACAAAAAGAGACACATAGATCAATGCAACAAATAGAGAACTCAGAAATAAGACCACACTCTTACAACCATCTGATCTTTGACAAGCCTATACAAAAATATAATGGGGCAAGGATACCCTATTTAACAAATGGCCTGGGGGAACTGGCTAGCCATATGGTGAAAACTGGAACTGGACCCCTTCCTTACACCTTTGTAATGGTTAATACTGAGTGTCAACTTGATTGGATTTAAGGATGCAAAGTATTGGTCCTGGATGTATCAGAGAGGGTGTAGCTAAAGGAGATTAACATTTGAGTCAGTGGGAAGAGAACGGCAGACCCATCCTTAATCTGGGTGGACATCATCTAATCAGCTGCCAGCATAGCTAAAATATAAAGAAGGCAGAAAAACGTGAAAAGGCTAGACTGGCTTAGCCTCCCAGCTTACATTTTTCTCCCATTCTGGATGCTTACTGCCCTCGAACATCAGACCCCAAGTTCTTCAGCTTTGGGACTTGGACTGGCTTCCTTGCTCCTCAGCTTGCAGATGGCCTATTGTGATACCTTGTGGTCGTGTGAGTTAATACTACTTAATAAACTCCCCTTTATATACACATATCTATTCTATTAGTTCTCTCTAGAGAACCCTGACCAGTACAACTTTATACAAAAAAAGAAAAAAAATTAACTCAAAATGGGTAAAAGACTTAAATGTAAAACCCAACACTGTAAAGAAACAGAAGAAAATCTAACAATATCATTCAGGACATAGACATGGACAAAGATTTCATGACAAGAACTCCAAAAGCAATTGCAACAAAAGCAAAAATTGACAAGTAAGATCTAATTAAACTAAAGAGCTCTGCACAGCAAAAGAAACTATCATCGGAATCAACAGAAAACCTTAAGAATGGGAAAAAACTTTTGCAGGTTATCCATCTGATAAAGCTTTAATATCCAGAGTCTACAAAGTACTTAAACAAATTTATGAGAAAAAAAAACCATTAAAAAGTGGACAAAGGACATGAACAGGCACTTCTCAAAAGAACACATTCATGCAGCCAACAAACATATGAAATAAAGCTCATCATCACTGATGATTAGAGAAATGCATATCAAAACCACAATGAGATATCATCTCATGCCAGTCAGAATGCTGATTATTAAAAAGTCAATAAATAATTGATGCTGGAGAGGTTGTGGAAAAATAGAAACACTTTTACACTGTTGATGGGAATGGAAATCAGTTCAACCATTGTGTAAGACAGCGTGGCAATTGCTCAAAGATCTGGAACTGGAAATATTATTTGACCCAGCAATCCCATTGAATATAAGTCATATTCAATGAATATTGAAATGATAAGTCAATATAAGTCAAAAGAATATGTCATTCTATTCTAAAGATACATGCACACAAGTGTTCATTGCAGCACTGTTCACAATAGCAAAGACACAGAATCAACCCTAATGACCATCAATGATAGACTGGATAAAGAAAATGTGATATGTACACATCACGAATACCATGACGCCATAGAAAAGAATGAGATCATGTCCTTTGTGGGGACAGGGATGGAGCTGGAATCAATTACCCTCAGTAAACTAATGCAGGACCAGAAAACCAAACACTGCATATTGCATATTCTCACTTATAAGTGAGAGCTGAATGATGGGAACACATGGACAAGGGGGCCACAACACACAAAGGGGCCTGTTGGGGGTCGGGAGGGAGAGCATCAGGAAAAATATCTAATGAATTCTGGGCTTAATAACTAGTGATGAGTTGATCTGTGCAGTAAACCACCATAGCATACCTTTACCTATCTAACAACACTGCACACCCTGTAGATGTACCCCAAAACTTAAAAGTTTAAGGAAAAAAAAAAAGAAACCAAAAACAAAGTGTTAAAGGAAGCTGGGGGCTGAAGGACAAATTGCCTGTAAAGGAACAAGTGTAAGAATTACTGTTGACTTCTCATTAGAAACCACGCAAGAAAAAAGAGAGTAAAGTAAAACATTTAAAACTTTTCTTTTAAAAAAAAAAAAAATTTCTTTTTAAAGCAAAATAAAATATCAATACTGAATTCTAGGTCCATTGATATTGTCCTTTAAAAGTGAAGACGATATGAAAACCTTCTCAGACAAACAAGAATGAGGAATATAAATTGCCAAAAGATTTGCCTTGTAAAAAATGTAGGAGAAAAAGTTTCTTCTGGGAGAAATAAAATGATAATAAAAAGAAGATGTTCTTCTGGATAAAATAACAAATATACATAATCAAAGGAAGAGTGTTAGAAAAGAAAAAATGCAAGTACAATGTTTTAAAATCTTAATCTAAAAGGCATCTATTGGTTTAAGATAATAATAGCATATGTACTGAGTGATGATACCACATAGATAAGTGAAATGTATGACAGAAATATCAGAAGAAACAAGGGGAGTAAGAAATTGGGAATACAATATGTTCACTTCCCTGCACTACAGATGAAAGAAATAGTGTTTATTGAGAATGGATTTAGATTAGTTAAATCTGTAAATTGTAGACTCTAGAGCAAACAATAAAAAAGGAAACAAAGAAATTAATACACCTAAAGAAATAAAGTGAATTCAGATCAAATTCTCAATTAAAATTAGAAAGGATATTAAGGCCTCTAGCAACAAAAAGAAAACAGTAGGCCGGGCGCGGTGGCTCAAGCCTGTAATCCCAGCACTTTGGGAGGCCGAGATGGGCGGATCACGAGGTCAGGAGATCGAGACCATCCTGGCTAACATGGTGAAACCCCGTCTCTACTAAAAAATACAAAAAACTAGCTGTGCGAAGTGGCGGGCGCCTGTAGTCCCAGCTACTCGGGAGGCTGAGCCAGGAGAATGGCTAAACCCGGGAGGCGGAGCTTGCAGTGAGCTGAGATCTGGCCACTGCACTCCAGCCTGGGTGACAGAGCCAGACTCCGTCCCAAAAAAAAAAAAAAAAAAAGAAAACAGTAATAAACATTGTTGATAATAATTCAAATATACCAATAATTGCCTTAAATTAGAGCGGTCTAAGTACATCAATTAGACAACACTTTCAGAATGGATTAAGAAAAAAGAAGACTCAGCTACATGTTTGCTATAAGTTATGCCTTTAAAACTGAAGACTCTGATAGGTTAAAGGTAAAGGGATAAAAATATATCATGTAACACTAATCAAAAGAAAGCTGTAGGTATATTACTTTTGAGATAAACAGACTTTAGAAATAAAAGAAATGATGAAGGATAAAGAGAGGTATTATATAATGATAAAGAAGACAATTCTTCAAACAGAATCTGAAACCTATGTAAATCTAAAACTAGAGCATCCAAATTTGTGAGGCAAAAACTGATAGAACTAAAAGTAGAAATGAACAAATCCATTATTGTATTTAGAAAGTTCAACATACCCATATATAAGTGATAGAGCAGGAAGAAAGAAGATCAGTAAGAATGTTATTGACCTGAAATGCACTTGATCTGACATTTAGAGAATAATTACTTTTTCCAACAAGAATGTGATACACATTCTCCCTAACCTCAGGTGTAATATTTCCCAAGATAGTGCATTTTCTGGGCCATAAAACACATTTTTACTAATGAAAAAAAAATGGCAATCCCACAAAGTATGTTTTTAGAACATGATACAATAAAACAAGACTCAATAACCCAAATCAACCCAGAAAATTCCTGACGATTTGAAAATTTAACAACACACTTCCAAATAGCACATCTATCAGTGGAGACTAAAAAAAAAAAAAAAAGCAAATGTTTTAAACTAAGTGAAATTAAAATGATCAAAATTTATGCATGTCATAAAATCAAAACTTAGAGAAAAATATGTAGAATTACATACACATATTAGAAAAGAGGAAAGATTCAGAGTGACAACAGCAACATGGCAGAATAGAAGACTCTTGATCTTTCCATCCATGGATGCACCAAGTGAACATCTAAACAGGGGTCAACTCCCTCTGAGAGAAAGTCATGAATTGTGACTCCTACTTTATTTGTTTGTGCTACCATAACTAATTACCACAAATTGGGCATTTTATAAACAATAAAACCATAATTTCTAATAATCTGGAACCTGGAAATTCTACAGTCAAGGTGCCAGTATCTCTCTGGTGAGAGCTTCTCTCTGCTTCTAAGATAGCATCTTGATATATTATCCTTTGAAGGGTAGGAACACTGTGTTCACACATAGCAGAGGGGAGGGAGAAACAAAAGTGATGATCTCCAGTTCCCTCCATCCCTTTTATAATGTTGTAAATCCTATTCATGAGGGCTCTACCTTCTCAACTTTATCACTTCCTAATGGCCTCATGTCTTAATATTATCACCTTAAGTTTCAACACATGACTTTCTGGGGACATTCATACCATACCACCTACACACCAGGCAACAGAGAAGGTACTCACATAAAATGGATAGGAAAAGTTGAGACACACTTGGGCACAAACTCCACCCCAGGCACTGTAACATGGAATCGGGAAGAAATTCCCAACTCCATGAGGAGAGAAAGGTTTAGAACACATACGCAGTGCCTTAACTCTGAAGTTTCTCACAGTTCCTAATTCACCTTGCTCTGGAAGTGGAAGGGAATAGTCATACACAAGTCTCCCTGGACTACAGAACACAATAAGCGGTTGTATACAAGCATATAGCACTTCCAGAGGATGCATTCCTTGGGATCAGAAGAGAGAAAGGACTAAAACTAAAAGATTCCAGTGTCTACCTGGAAAATGTTTGCCAGCGTATTCTTCCAATGGCTGCTGACAATCAACCTTCGAAGTAGCCTGTATCAAGGAGTTAGTGGATTGACAAACTATAGACCGAAGCAAATGACAGATCATTCAGACAGAAAATCAACAAGGAAACATCAGATTTAACTGCACTGTAGATCAAATAAACCTAGTAGACATTTACAGAACATTCTACCAAACAGTTGCAGAATACATATTTTCCTCAATAAAACATGAAACTTTTTCTAGGATGGATTATATGTTAGGGCACAAAACAAGTCTCAATACATTTTTTAAAATTGAAATTGTATTAAGTGTCTTTTCTGACCACAGTGGAATAAAACTAGAAATCATTAACAAAATAAACTTTGGAAACTGTACAAATACGTGCAAATTGAACAACATTCTCCTGAACAACAAATGGGTTAATAAATAAATTAAAAAGAAACTTGAAATATTTCTTGAGAAATAAAAATCGAAATGCAGCATACCAAAACCTATAGGGCTATAGAAAAAAACAGGTTTAAGAGGTAAGTTTATAGCAGTACATAAACACATCAAAAAATTAGAAAGATCTCAAGCAACCTAACATTGCACCTCAAGGAATAAGAAAAACAAGAACAAGCTATTCAAATTTAGTAAACATAAAAATAATTAAATATAAGAGAAAAATAACATGCAGAATTTTTTTTAAAAGTGCGAAAGATAAAATGAACAGTTGGATTTTTGAAAGGACAAACAAAATTGGTAAAACTTTAGCTAAAATTAGGCATGAAAATGAAACATTAAAATTGATACCACAGAAATAAAAAGGGTCATTAGAAATTATTATAAACAACTATATGACCACAAAACAGAAATGTAGAAGGAATGCGTAAATTTCTGGACACAACCTACTAAGATTGAACCATGAAAAAACAAACAACTTGAAGAAACCACTAATGAACAACAAGAATGAAAGCCTTAATAATAAACGTTTCCCATCAAAAATATTTCAGGACCTGATGGCCTCACTACTGAATTCAACCAAACATTTAAAAAACTAATACCAATTCTACTCAAAATATTCCTAAAAATATATAAATAAAGAGAAAGAATATTGCCAAACTCATTCTATGAGGCTGGTATTACCCTGATACCAAAACCAGACAAAAACACAATTAAAAAAGGAAGCTATAGGCCAAGATCCCTGTTGAACACAAACACAAAAATCATCAACCAAATACTGGCAAACCGAATGCAACAATGCATTAAAGAGATCTTTTATTGTCATTAAGTGGGATTCATCCCAGTAGAGCAAGGATGGTTCAACATAAGCAAATCTATCAATGCAATACATTATATTAACAGAATGAAGGACAAAAACTACATAATCATTTCAACAGGGGCTCATAAAGCATTCACAAAATTCAATATCCCATCATGATAAAAACTGTCAACCAACTTGATATGGAAAGCACACACCTCAATAAAATAAAAGCCATCTATGGCCAGGTGCAGTGGCCCACATCTATAATCCCAGCACTTTGGGAGGCCAAGGCAGGCTGATCACATGAGCCCAGGAGTTCGAGACCAACTTGGACAACATGACAAAACCTTGTTGCAAAACTACAAAAAGTAGCTGGGCATGATGGTAAGCTCCTGGAGTTCCAGTTACTGAGGTTGTATCACTGCACTCCAGCCTGGATGATTCTGTCTCCAAAAATAAAAATAAAAATAAAGTAATAAAAGCCAAATACGACAAACCCAGAACTAACACCATACTGAATAGAAAAAAAAGCTGAAAGCTGTTCCTGCAGGATCTGGAATATGACAAGGATGCCTACTTTCAGCACTCTTACTCAACATTATGCTGGAAGTCTTAGCTAGAAGAATTAGAGAATGAAAGTAATAAAAGGGTTCTAAACTGAAAAGGAGGAAGCCAAACTATCTCTGTTGCAGATGAAATAATCATATATATAGAAAACCCTAAAGACTCCACCAAAAAGCTCTTAGAACTAATACGAAAATTCAATAAAGCTGAAGAATACAAAACCAGCATACAACAAATTAGTTATGGTTCTATATTCCAATAGCAAACTATCTGAAACAGAAATCAAGAAACAATCTCATTTACAACAGCTACCAAAAATAATAATAAAATACATCTGATCAAATTCAACCAAAAAGGTAAAAAATATATACAATGAAAGCTATAGAACATTGATGAAGGTAACTGAAGATGATACAAATAAATGAAAAGATATCTTGTCTTCACGGGTTGGAATAATTTTGCTTAAATGTCCATACTACCCAAAGGGATCTACAGATTCAATGCAATTCTTATTTAAATACTAATAATATTCTTTACAGAAAAAAAAAATGTGATTATTTGTATTGAGGTACAGATGACCTTGAATTGCCAAAGTAATCTTGGGCAAAAAGAACAAAACTTGGAAGCATCACCCTAACTGACTTCAAAATATGCTACAATATTGTAATAACCAACACTGCATGGCATTGGCAAAAAAAACAAAACAAAACATATAGACCAATGGAACAGAATACAGAACACTGAAATAAATTCAAACACTTAAAGCCAGTTGATTTTTAACAAGGGTGCCAAAAACACACATACATAGGGACAAGGACAATATCTACAATAAATTGTGCTGAGAATAAATGAAAAATAATAAAACCAGACCTCTATCTCTCACCATACATAAAAATTAAATCGAAGTTGATTAAGGACTTAAATGTAAGACTCAAAACTATAAAATTACTAGAACATATGGGGAAACACTTCACAACACTGGTGTGGGCAAGAATTTAAAAAAACCTAAGAGGACAAGCAACGAAAGCGCAGATAGACAAATGAGATTACATCAAAATGAAAAGCTTTTGTACAACAAAGGAAACAATCAATAGAGTGAAAATACAACCTACAGAATAGTTTAAAAGTTGCTAACTATGCATCTCGTAAGGGGTTAATATCCGTAATACATAAGAAACTCAAACAACTCAATAACAAAAATTAATAATAATAACTTGATGTTAAAAATGAGCATAATTTTCCCCAAAGAGCATACAAATTGCTATTTCATTAGGTATATGATCCAAAAGTATTCAGTATTACAAATTATCGGGGAAATGCAAAGCAAAACCACCATGAGATATCTCTTCACCTGAATGCAAATGGTTGTTTCAAAAAGACAAAAAATAACAAATGCTGACATGAATGTGAAGAAATGGAAACCATTACACACTGTTGGTATAACTATAAGTTAGTACAGCCATTATGGGAAACAGTATGGTGTTTCCTTACAAAATTAAAAATAGAATTACCATACGATTGAGTAATTCCACTACTGGGTATATATCCAAGAGAAATGAAATAAGTATGTCGAAGATTTGTCTGCACTAATGTTTATTGTAGTGCTATACAAAATAGATAAGATATGGAATCACCCTGTGTCCAGTAATAGATGAATAAATAAAGAAAATATTTATACACACACACACAGGAATATTATTAAATTCTATTATCTGCAGCAACTTAAATGAACCTGGAGGAATTATGTTAAGTGAAATGTCAGGCACATAAAAACAAATACTGCATATCTCACTCATTTGAGGAATTATAAAAAGCTGATCTCATAGAACTACAGAGGGCTTCTATTATTCAGGTTACCAGAGGTTGGATAGGGTAGAGGAAAGGGGATGGATGGGAAGAGATCATTTAATGGGTACAAAATTACAGATTGATAAGGGGAATACATTCTGTTGTTCTATTGCATAGTAGAGTGACTCTAATAAACAAGGTTGCATTATATATTTTGAAACACTAAAACAGAATATTTGAATGTTTTTACCACAAAGAAATAAATGTTTGTGGCGATTTGCAAGCTGAATATCCTTATTTGATCATTGAACTATGTACACAAGTGGGAAAACATCACACTGTCCCCCATAAATATGCACAATCATATGTGTTAATTAAAAATAAAATAAAACCTTAAAAAATGGTTAACAGCTCAGTAATTATTATTTTAAAGGAATACTATTGATATTTTTAAATCATTAAACTTAGCTATTATTATTTACATTTTGAGTATAAAATATTGGATATATTATTATTTAAGTAAATGTAAAATGGGAAAAAGAATAGTCTATTGATTACCAACCCAATGTGACAACATAACATTTAAAATACAACCATAATTTTATTGTTGGACAGATGGCTAAGATAAATGGAAGAATCATGAAAAGGTAAAATATAATGTACAAATTTATTTTATAGATAATTACAAAATGTGGATTTCAACCATTGCTATCTATTATAAATAATATATTATTTAAGAAAAATGTAAATACATAAATTTTATGCTTTAGAAAAATGTAAATACATAATAAAATATGTTTCAAGTTAATTAAAAGTCTAGTAGTAGTGGTTTTAGTTTTCTTTCATGTTATTATGAGACTTCCAACTTTGTTTCTATTTCCTTTTTCTCCAGATAAAATTTGATGATTTAGAGCCTATGGTTTAAGATCCCAGACTGCAACGTTTTAAATTAACTCATAGGGGACCAATTCTAGGCAGCTATTTGTTTCAGTGCACACGGAAAGTACTCTTCCTTGATACTGAATGTGTACTTTATAGTTTTTTCCCCCACTATAAAGCCAAATATGAGGAGAACAACAAAAACAAAGCAATTAATCCAACATTATAGGCAAATATGGTAGAATTCTTTGCTTTAAGATATTCTGAGAAGTAAAATTAGAGTGAGCACTATCACATATTTGCAAGTTTCCATAAGGTAAAGCATAGTACAAAATATAATTTCATGATAATATAGTTAATCACAATATATATTTTGATATTCCATGTGTCAAATGGAAATTTATATTCCATAGTTGTTTTTTGCCAGTAAGTCTTGTTCTTCAATGAATGGTATTCAATGTATAATATGCTTTTCTTTTTATTCTTCTTTACTCTCTTTACACTACTTCTTTTTTTTTTTTCTTTTTGTATGAATTTAGGGGGTACTCATGCAATTTTGTTACACAGATATATTGTGTAATGAAATCCTGGCTTTTAGTGTAACCATCACCAGAATAGTGTACATTGTACCAATTAAGTTATTTATTTACTTTTTAGGGACAGGGCCTTTCTCTGTTGCTGACGATGGAGTGTAGTGGTGTGATACTAACTCACTGCAGCGTTGAGCTCCTGGGCTCAAGGGATCCTCCCACTTCAGCCTTCCAAACAGTTAGGACTATGGGGGTACAGCACAATGCTCAGCTAATTTAAAAAATTTTTTTAGTAGAGATGGGTTCTCGTTATGTTGCCTAGGCTGGTCTTGAACTCCTGCCTCAAGAGATCCTTCCGCCTCAACCTCTTCAAAATTATTTCTCAGCCTGCACTTCCATTCCCCCATTCTCCCACTCTTCTGAATCTCTAGTGACTTATTAATCTACATCAATGTCCATGTATATACTTTAATTAGCTTTCACTTACAAATAAGAAAACGTGTTCTTTGGCTTTCTGATTCTGAGTTGTTTCACTTAAGATAATTGTCTCCAGCTTCATTCATAGTGTAGCAAAAGACATGATTTCATTCTTTTCCATGGCTGAATAATATTTCATTGCGTGTTCATATACACATTTATACATTTTGTATATCCATATATACATACATACACACTGCAATTTCTTTATTTACCCATTGATGAACACTAAGGTTGATTCCATGTCTTTGCTATTGTGAATAGTTTAAAGTACTGCTTAAATCATTTGAGTGCAGACATCTTTTTGCTCTATTTCTTTCCCTTTGGGTAGATACCATTTAATGGAATTACTGGCTCGAATGGTAGTTCTACTTTTAGTTCTTTGAAGACTCTCCATTCTGTTTTCCATAGAGGTTATACTAATTTACATTGCTACCAAGAGTGTATATGCATTCCCTTTCATCTATACCCTAGCCAACATCTGTTATTTCTTTCATAATAGTTTTTTGACTGGTGTAAGATGATATATCATTGTAGTTTTAATATGCATTTCTCTGATGATTAGAGATGTTGAACAATTTTTACAGACTTATTGGCCACTTGTATGTTTTCTTTTGAAAAATGTCTATTCATGCCCTTTGCACACTTTTTAACGAGGTTATTTTTTGTTGTGGCTTTTAAGTTGAGTTCCCCGAAAATTCTGGAGGTCATTTCCCTGACAGACTCATAATTTGCAAATATTTTTTCCATTCTGCAGATTATCTGTTCATTATGTTGATTATTTCTGTTACTGTGCAGAGGCTTTTTAGTTTAATGTAGTAGCATTTGTTAGTATTTGTTTTTGTTGTTTGTGCTTTTTATTTTAAGAGACAGAGCCTATGCTTTTACCCAGCAAGCATGCGGTGATTTGATCACAGCTTATTGCAGCGTCAAACTCCCAGGCTAAAGCAATCTTCCTGCCTCCACCTCACATGCCACCACCCCTGGCCAATATTTTAAAAACTTTTTAATAGCCACAGAGTTTTACTATGTTGCCCAGGATGATCGCAAACTCCTGGCTTCAAATGATCCTCCTGCTTCACTCTCACAAAGTGCTGGGATTTCTGACATGAGCTATGGTGCCTGACTTGACTTGTGATTTGGAAATCGTAGTCATTAATTCTTTGTCTAGACCAGGGGTGCCCAAATCTTTTGGCTTTTCTGGGCCACATTGGATGAAGACAAATTGTCTTGAGCCACTCATGAAATACACCAACATTAATGTTAGCTGATAAGCTAAAAAAAATGTATCGCAAAAAAAAAAAAAAAAAAAAAAATCTTATAATGTTGTAAGAGAGTGTACGAATTTGTGTTGGGCCGCATTTAAAGCCCTCTCGGGCTACCCGTGGGCTGTGGGTTAGAAAAGTTTGGTCTAGACTAATGTCCAGAAGAGTTTTCCCTAGGTTTTCTTGAGTACTTTTATAATTTCAGATCTTACATTTAAATCTTTGGTCCATCTTGAGTTGATCTTGCATACAGTGTGAGACAGGGGCCATTTTATTTTTCTGCATAGGGCAATTCAATTTTCCCAGCACCATTTATTAAAAAGGGTAGCCCTTCCATAGTGTATGTTTTTGTCAACTTTGTCAAAAGATCAGTTGGGTATAGATATGTGTCTTTATATCTGTGTTCTCTATCTTATTCTATTGATATATGTGTCTATTTTTCTACATCAGCATCGTGATGTTTTGGTTACTATAGCCTTGTAAGTATAATTTTAGATCAGGTAACATGATGCTTCCAGCTTTGAGTTCCTTGCAAATTCTGGATATCAGTCCCCTGTCAAATTCATAATTTGCAAAGATTTTTCCCATTCTGCAGATTATCTGTTTTTTTTTTTTTTTTTTTTGCTTTAGCTATTGGTGGCTCTTTTTTAGGTTCTGTATGAATTTTAGAATTGTTTTCTCTAATTCTGTAAAAAATGACATTGGTATTTTGATAGAGATTGCATTGAATATAAGAAATCCACAGCCAACATCACACTGAATAGGAAAAAGTTGAGAGCAATTCCCCTAAAAACTGGAACAAGATGAGGATGCTCACTGTTACCACCCCTATTCAACATAGAACTATAAGTCCTAGCCAGGGCCAGCAGGCAAGAGAAAGAAATAAAAGACATCCAAATTGGAAAGATAAAGCTAACTTATCCATGTTTACTGATGGTATAATCTCATACCTATAAAATCCTAAAAAACTTCTTCAAAAAACTAGATTCGATAAAAGAATTAGGCAGCATCAGGATACAAAATCAACATACAAAATTCAGTGTCATATATATATATATATGTTATTGGTATGTGTGTGTATGTGTGTGTGTGTGTGTATATATATATATATATACACACACACATACCAATAACAGTCAAGGCAAGAAAGAAATCAAGAAAGCAATCTTATTTACAATAGTTACAAGAAGGCAACACCTAGAAATATATTTAACCAAGAAAGTGAAAGATCTCTAGAAGTAAAATTACAAAAAAACTGATAAAAGAAATTGCAGATGACATGCTCATATACTGGAATAATTAATATTGTTAAAATGACCACACTGCTTTTTTTTTTCTTTTCCCTAGTAACAGTGTCCATACCTAGTAATAGGCTATTTTATTACTATCTCCTGTCTTTACTTGAGAATTCTGTTTGATCTATCCAATAAAGTTGTCAATCATCTCTATTAATTGTCTGCACTTTCAAATAAAGGAAATAAATTAACACATAGTTTTCTGTGCATAATTCTACTACCTTTTTTCACATTGCAGAATAAAAATCAGCAGTCTGTCTTCAGACTATTAATTGCATTAATCTCAGGATAATTTTCTGGTATTGAAACAATCTTATAATCTTTCTGTTTTTTGTTTGAGACAACATGCTTTAGCTTACATCAAAAGACTATGAAGGTGGAGTCAGATCTATTGAACTAATATATATTGAGGATATGAATTATTATTAGTAATAGTATTTTAACTAATTTTTACTAAAGTATTATTGTAAATACCCACTTTGTTTTGTCCCTGAAGAGCTCTATTCTCAAAGCAACAATGTGTTTACAAGGTTAACTCACCTTATCATGGACTAAGATTCTGGAGAGATGGTTTATAGGATGAGATGATTTAGTGAGGATAAGTGAGCTGGCAAGAGAAGAAATCTTATATAAAACATAAAAGGGAAGAGTCACAATCTAACAAAATAATAAATATAAACAAAATAAATACTGTAGTATTTTTATCTCTATATTCTATTCTTATATATACATATTTTAAAGAACAAGTGCTTTGTAAGATCATACTTTCTACAAGAATACAAACTTAAATACTTCCTATGTCCCTGTAAATTCTTGCACTACTACGTTTTTAACAGTAGTATTAAAAAAAGATATACCCAATATTTAATTTAAACATTTATATAATACATTTAATTTATTTCTAAATATATAATATGTAAAGAGTGACCATTCATATTTATGTTTGCAAATGTTCTTAATAATTTGTTTAGGATATATTCTAGTTCTAGAATTACAGACTCAAAAGACAAACATATTTTAAGGATTTTGATAAATATTCCATACTATCCTCCAGAAAATTTTACCAATTTTTACTCTGCTAGTCATTTATTGGATGCCCATTTCCCAAATATTCTAATAAAATTGAATATCATGTTTTAAAATTATTATTAGTTTAATTGCCAAAAACTACATCTTTTCAATGTCTATATTTCTTGTATAGTTAATAATTTGAAGTTAGCATTCATGTTTTTATTAGCCATCCATATTCTTTAAAGTCGAAAGTCAGTTCATTTCCTTTATGCATTTTAGTTGTTTTCTAACTTTCTCTTTTTTATTTATTTGGAAGCTCTTCTTTGTATATACTAGTGTAGGTCTGTTCTTTGAAGTTAATTTTTAACTCTAAATGTTGGTAAGGATGTGGAGAAGCAAGAACCCTTAACTTTGTTGGTGGAAGCCTAAGATGGCACAGCCGCTTTAGAAACATTTGTAGCAGCTGGCCGGGCGCGGTGGCTCACGCCTGTAATCCCAGGACACTGGGAGGCCGAGGCGGGTGGATCACGAGGTCAGGAGATGGAGACCATCCTGGCTAACACGGTGAAACCCCGTCTCTACTAAAAATACAAAAAATTAGCCGGGCGTGGTGGCGGCGCCTGTGGTCCCAGCTCCTCGGGAGGCTGAGGCAGGAGAATGGCGGGAACCCGGGAGGCGGAGCTTGCAGTGAGCCAAGATGGCGCCGCTCACTCCAGCCTGGGCAACAGAGGGAGACTCCGCCTCAAAAAAAAAAAGAAAGAAAGAAAAGAAAAAGAAAAGAAAAGAAATATTTGTAGCAGCTTATTATAAACACTGAACACATGTCAAGCGTATGACCTAAAATTATGCTTCCAAGTATTTACGCCAGAGAAATGAAAACATATACCCACACAAAGAATATCCACTACAGTCTAATTTATAATACCCCAAACCAGAGACACAGGTGTCTATGAATGGGTGTGCTACTCTCTGAATATTTGTATCTCTCCAAAATTTATATGTGAAATTCTTGTTTCTCAAGGTGATCATATTAGGAGTTAATTACATGACGCCGGCAGACAACTAATGAACGGGAGTCACACCTGTCTTAGTCCCTTCAAGCTGCTCTAACAAAATACCATAGACTGGGTGGCTTGTAACCAACACACATTTACGTCTCACTTTTCTGGAGGCTGACAAATGCAAGATCAAGACGCCAGCAGATTCAGTGTCTGCTGAGGGTCTGTTCCTCGCAGATGGCACCTTCCTAGTGTATCCTCACAAGGTGGAAGGAGTGAGCAAATTCCCTTATATCTATTTTATAAAGGCACTAATCTCATTTGTGAGGGTTCTACTCTTATGATTTAATCACCTCCCAAAGGATCTACGTTCTAATATCATAACCTTGAGAGTTAGGATTTTAAGATATGAATTTTGTGGGAACATAAACATTGTAACAATGCCAGCATCCTTGGTAAGAGAGGCACAGGAGAACTGCCTTGCCCCTTCTTCCACTGCGTGAAGACTCAGTGAGAAGGTGCTGTCAATGAACCAGATATCAGGCCTTGATCAGAAAACAAATGTGACTGTGCCTTGGTCTTGGACATTCCAGACTTCAGAACTGTAAGAAATAAACTTTTGTTATTCATAAAATACCTAGTTTATGGTATTTTATAATAGCACCCCAGAGGGACTAACACCAGGTGAATTAACAAACAAATTTACGTATATTTATAAAATGAAATACTATTTACTAAAAAAACCCTACTGATTCAAACAAAAAGCCAGATTAATATACATCATTATCACAATAGACACAGAAAATCATCTGACAAAATCTAAACCCATTTACAATTAAAAACAAAAGCAAAAGCAAAATCTCCCAGTAAACTAGGAATAGAAGTTAGTTTTCTCAACTTGATAAAGGACATTTATAAAAGCAAATAAACAAACAAAAACTACAGCTAACATCAGACCTTATTTGAATTTCTCAAGATTGAAGAGATTGGATACATGGGATGGAGATTCTCTCTTACCTCTCCTATTCAACAATGTGATGGAGCTTTGAGGCAGTATAACAAATGTTAAGACATGTTATTAAAGGTAGGTAGACTAAAAAAGAAGAAATAAAAATTGTCTTATTCGTAAACAACATGATCTTTCATGTAGGTAGTCTGAAATTATTTACAAATAAGCAATTAGAAATATGAGAGAGTTTAGCAATACTGCAAGATACAAGATTAACATAAAATGTAAGTTGAATTTCTATATACAAGTGAAAAATGTCTCAAACATTAAAAAAAATTCCTATCATAATAGCACAAAAAGAATGAAATACTTAGGGACAATTTCAACAAAACTGGTATAGGACTTGTTCACTGAAAACTATAACACATTTTTGAGAAAAATTACAGATCTCTAAATAAATAAAGAGGGAATTATTGAAATAATAAATGTGGTCATGTGACAATTCTACACAAAATGATCTGCAGTCAACAAAATTTCAACAATTTCAACAAAAAAATGGTATAGGACTTGGTCACTATAAAAGAGTATTGAGAAAAATTAAAGATCTCTAAATAAAGAGGGAATTATTGAAATAATACATTTTGGTCATGTGTCAATTCTACACAAAATGATCTGCAGTCAACAAAATATCTATCAAAATCTTCCCAGTCTTATTTTGTAAACTGGCAAGCTGATTATAGGCATGAGCTGCCATGCATCGTCTAGTCATATTTTTAATGTGTTGATTCTTTCCAGTTCTTGTTTTCAAGGACTAGAATAGCCATAACAACGTAGAAAAATAAGAAAAAAAAAAAAAAACAGAAGGACTAACTAATTTCAAGACTTACTAAAAGCTACAGTAATTAATAAAATATATATTATTATAAAGATAAACATATTAATTAATGGAATAGAATAGAATGTCCAAAAATACACCATCACCTATCTGGTAAACTGTTTTAAAAATGTATATAAATTTAAAGAGTACAATTACAGTGTTGTCATGTGAATATATTGTATATTCATTTGATCTTTGACAAAAACTGCTAAAGAATTCTATGGAAAAAGAATCATGTCAACAAATATTGTAGGAACAATTGAATATCTACATGCAAAAACCACATATGCCATATATACAAATGTATACCCCTAAAAAATGTAAACTTAGATTCTTATTAGAAGTTATTCCAGAAAGACAAAAAACTTCAAACCCGTAACACATCTCTGTGTAAGAAGTAAAATTATAAAATGAATACAGATAAATATAGTGCAGGTTTTTCTGACCTTTACATAGGCAGAGATTTCTCATGTATGACACCAGATGTATGATTTATAAAATATAATATTAAAAAAACATTAAAAATATTTTCACCTATAATATCTTTAGCATCAACTTTAAATCAAAAACTGAATTCTCATTTAAAGTCTTAACTAGGGAAAGATTTGATCATGTGGTTGGAGGAATTCATTTCCTTAAGGCTATAGGCCTGGCCACTGCGAATCACTATTCCCTCCCTCATCACAAAAGGGAACCATTACACTAACTTCTAATACCACAGAGTAGTTTGACAAGGTTTCTATTTTATATAAATGAAATCTTTAATCAGTACTGAGTTTTACTTAGTTTCCTCAATGTATTGCTCTATGAGACTCATTCTTATTATTAAGGTGCATTAACGTGTTATTTTATGTTGCCATAAAGTATTTATTATATGAATATACCATTATTTGTACATTATACTGTTGATGAATATTTGCATTTCAGATATATACTACTGTAAATAATGATGCTGTAATTTTTATTGTATAAGTGTCTTACAGCAAATGTGCACCTATTTCTCATAGGCATGTACCAATGAGTACAGTTGTTGTGTCAACGTTTATAAAATTAATTTTACAAGATACTGTAAAAAGTTTACTAAAATCTGCATAACAAACTCACATTCCCACCAGCAGTATATAAGAGCTCCTGATTGTTATTTCAATTTATATTTGTATGAAGATTAAAACAATGAAGCATCTTTTCATATGCTTACGGTCCATTTGGATATCTTTCTTTTTGCAGATTGTCTCCCTACTTTATCACTAAATGGTGTGAACAGTTCAAAGACTATCAGAGGGTCCATGGGTCATTTTAAGTGGAAGCCACATTTTAAATAGAAGCATTCCTGGGGATAAGTGACCTCAAACACTAAGCTCTTTTCTCTCTTTTCTTTTCTCTTGGGTATTGACTCTGTTGTTCTTCTTTGTTTTGTAATTTCTCTGATGCTGTCCAAAAAAAGGTATTTATAGTTGGCCAGGTTTTCTAACTCTTCTCAGTAGTAATCTGTTATTCCTATTTACCTAGAACTCCTTTAAAAGAAATAGATCACATTATTCACTTTTTAAGACTGTCAAGTATTTTTGTTATTTCTGGAATCAATTATCTTGTCTAAAACTTTCACTTATCAACTTACATGAAGGGAAAAACAATGTCTTGAGGATTTTTTTTTAACCTCGAGTTTCAGAGTTCTGGGCCTAATGTTATCCTTCTTATATTAAAAAATGTTTTTAATCGTTTTAAAGTATATAATATTTGGTAAACTCCTTGAGAAAGATAAATCATCTTTTACTTTATTAGGATGTAGTTTTCTTCAATAGTTAATGTAGGCATTTAGATTATTTTAGAATAATTCTACCACCTAGAATACTCAGTGAGATTAGGAAGCTAAATTTTAAAAAATGAAATATTGATTACTGATTGAGTAAAATTTTATTTGGTAAATTAACTGTGACATATTCAGAATGTGACACCTCACATTCTGTGTGAAGAAACAGGTATCAATCTAAAGAAGTATTGTTATTTATTTTTACACTGAGATAGTACAGAATTGGTCTCACTATATTATAACCACAGAATAGTATTGAACAGAGTGGACTGATTTTTCAGAATTATCATGTACATTGTTCACAAAAAAGACCTCTGAATAATTTTCAGCCATCAAAGAATGATCAAATCCCATTTTTAAGCTAAAGTAGATGACTAAAGCAATTGTATAGGCTAGTAGATTAATTTTAATAACTATTTCATACTTATATAAGATTTTATGCTTCTATAAATATTTCTTATGTGAAATTTTTTTAAAAATGCATAAGCTATTAAAATGCTTGACTAATTAATATAATTACGATGGACTACAAAACATTATTTATCTGTTTGCTATTTTGTTACATAAGTTCTCATTTCATTATGCATGGTTTGAGAATTACTTGATTTAATTTTTATTCCATTGTTTAAAAGTTATGTCATAAGATTATTCTCTGCACATTGAACACTGTTAAAAAATCTGTTTACTAGATGGGTGATAATGTTTCCATAAATAAAAAGTTGTTTTAACTCTTAAATGACATAATCCACAGATCATATTATTTAGCATAATATATTCACCTATTATATAGTTACCATAAACCATTTTATAAACTTTATCATTTACTTTATTAGTATAATGTTTTGTTACAGAGGTATATAAACATATTATTTATACACTTTAGATTTCATCTACTATGAAAGTAATTCATATTATAATGAAGATTTATATTTTTAAACATGATTTCACTTTTATCTTTGGCAAAAATTTGTACAATATTTATTTGTTTTAACACTGTAATATACCTGACATTTTTAAAGCCTCTGGGTTTTTCTGTGCTTTGAACTGTCCAATGTATGTGACCTTCCGTTAGCTTTTGAAAATACGCTCTCGGCACTCAGTTCACCACTGAGTTCCAATTTGTGACACACAGAAAGAACTCTAGGAGTCCATTTAGATGACAGATAGAAACATGTTCTTTTTTCTTTCACTGAATATCACTTTAAGAACATAATAGGGTGACTGTAGTTCTCACAAAATCCCTGAGTTCTCAGGAATTCTGTGGTCTGTTAAATCAATGTAAAATCAGAAAAGTATAGATAGCTGATTTTCCTGGCTTACTCAAATGTACCAAGTAACATTCATACATTACATTTATTCAGTATCTATTTCTAGCTTTCTAAAGTGTGCTATTATTGAAATTGTTTGTTTTTAAATAGACTGTAAAATGACAAATCTCTTTTTATTTTTATTTTCAGAATATTCTATTGAAATGAAGTCAATAGCTAAAAATAAGTCATTATCATATCCAATACTAATTAAGAAATAAACAAATTAATATAGGCTGCATTCTACTAAAACCAGTTATATTTTGAAATAACTCTTGCCAATAAAAATCTTAAATAATCCTCATGCCTTCTATAATTAATATATTAGTTAAACCTCTCTTCTCCAATTTAGGCCACTTTTCAATCACATAGGGCTCAAAAAAGGCTTCTTCTATAAGCAATCACTTTATAGTATCAGACCTAAGGCATCCTTGCGAATAAAATGCCTATGAGCAACAGCATTGGGAATTACATCTGGTCAATATGCAATCTTTGTAGCACTATGAGAAAGGTTCTTCCTCAGCAGTGAACTGGTGAGGTGAATAATTCAAGTAAGAATTGACATTGCTGGAGGCCAGATTGCTGAAATATTTCACGATTAGAATTATAAGAATATGAGAGATTTTTGGAGAGAGAATAAAGGTCACTTGGTCCATCAAGGCATATCCTTTTTAGTACTCCATTTCCCCAAGGATGGCATCTAATTGTTTCTTGAATGACACTCCTGCTTTTTGCCTCAACAAGTTTGCCTGCAGGCTCTTCTAAGCATTTATTATTCTCCACATGAAAAGGTACTTTCTGAAATATGTGCTGAATTTATTTTTTAATTTCCATTTATGTCTTCCTGTCCTATAATCTGTGTTGAAATGAAAATAATAATTCGGGTTGACATTATCGGTGGCAGTTAAGACTTTATGTGCTTCAAATCAGACAGCTCCAACCCTGTCCTTAATATTATATGCCCAGATTTACAATCGTAACCACCAGAACTGCATAGCAAACAATTCTAGGGGCCCCAGTTATAACAATATTTCTAAAATGCATACTCCTTCATGCGTATTTTTTTTCTGTGTATAATAGACTACAACTCACTGAAAATAACTGAAAAATTAATGAATGCATTGTTTTGTCTCTCCTGGCACTTGCAAATATGCACTAATGTGTATGCATTATGTGTGTATGCACACATACATATATACATGTATATACATATATGTTTTATATGTATATGTGCATTGTATGCAGGTATGTATGTGTACAGCATATTAATATATATTTTTTTCTGATTTTCTCCTGAATGTAGAGTAATGAAAAAAGCTATCAGAAGTGTAGTGGTATCTAAATTGATATTTTATTACGTATTTTTAACACAGAGTCAAGTAATGAATTTATTGCATTTGACTAAGTAATTACACAGTATAAATTATAACAACCCCAACATCCACACGTTTAGAAATATACACACAAGATACATCATATTTTTCAGTTGTTTGTATAAAATAGTAATAACTATTTTATAGACAAAGAAAGGTTAAGTCTGAAAACTCACACCATTTTTGCTTTTGTTTTTAGAAATCCTAGGAAGAAGAGATCCTTATTTACCCATTATTCACCTCCCTTCTTCGTATCAACCAAATTTCAGAAGAATCAGCCTGTAATCATTCTGCTGTAATTATGCTGTTTGGCACATTTATTAAGTGTGTTATAATCACACCTCCATTACTATGATGGTTAGATCGGGAACAAGGAGAAATCCAGGTTCAGCTAATTAGTTAAACCAGCCATCTCCTGACATTACACTGGTAAATGAGGTTGGTTCAGGTTGATCCAATAACATCGAAGTTCAGGATTTATTTTCTCACTTGTGAAAAATAATTATTTTGTTTTTTCTGAGATGCAAAAAAGAAGCATGTGGGTTGCTACTGGTGACAGCATATTGCCATCGTGGAAGAATTCAGGACACAGATAATGCAAATAAGAGTGAGGTAGAGACCCTCTGAAAGTGGGAACTGGAGGCCTGAAGCTCAATCTAAGTTACAACTCTTCAGTTATAGGACTAGTACAATTTTAAATTGTTTATACATTTCAGGTTTTGTTAACTATAAATGAAAGCATTCAAGATAATACATGAAATTTTATTTTTAATTTAATTTATACAATTTTTGTTTTCCTGGTCTTTACATATTTGTCTGATCCTGGATGTTACTGGTTGCCTTCATACTATTCAATAAACTATTTTTAAAAGACCACCATAAAATCATTAGAAATGATTAAGACAATTCACGCAGCAGTCTATAGCTAGGCAAAATTCACGCACTTCCTTTTTGAGATAGCATCTAACCCTGTCGCCCAGATTGGAGTTCAGTAACACAATCTTGGCTCACTGCAACCTCTGCCTCCCAGCCTCAAGTGGTTCTCCTGCCTCAGCCTCCAGAGTAGCTGGGAGTACAGGTGCCCATCGCCATGCCTGGCTAATTTTTGTATTTTTAGTAGAGATGGGGTTTCACCATGTTGGCCAGGCTGGTCTAAAAACATGCACATTTATAAACATACATACACCACACACTCAAAAGGAGGTAGATGGTGAGGGAGTCAACAAACACATGATCTACTGTCTAAGGGCAGCCTGGCAATGTGCCTCCCAGTCTAGTGACCTCAGCAACAGCTAGCGGAACTATCACATCAAAACTTGGCTATTATTTTTTCACATTATAAAAGATGATCAGTATCAACCCAGTTACTCAAAATAAACTTTAGCCATGGGACTGATCATCTTTTTAAAACATACTGAAAATGAATAGCCAGTTTTAGACTTCTCAGTTATGTGTTATTTCTAAAAAAAATAAAATAAAATAAAACTTATACAGGAGAAGGAAAATAATTCTCTTTTTATTATCAGGGTCCTTGTCGTTAATTTTTATTGTCACAAGTGTGTGGGAAATTTCCTTAAGATCATAAGAAATTCTTTAATCACAAAGAAAGAAGAAAGTATTGACAAGAGAAGCCTTTTCCCCCTTTTTGTCACAAGAGCAGCAAGATAGTCTCCCTTTATCATAAACAAAGTAAACTATTTTCTCATCTCCCCTTTTGAAACAACTTTTGGAATATGAGGGTCATAAGTTTTAGAAGGAAGACTGAGATTCTGAAAATATTTAGAATTTCTAGGTCTATTTTCTAGGTTAGAAAAATGTTTTGAATCTCTAAAACTGATTTTTCAACTGTGAAATTCTTCACAAAATCCTAATTCTAATGGCCAAGTCATTTTTAAAAAAATAAAAATATGACAGAAATATATAAAAGCCTGCCTTTAGTAATTCGGTCTTAACTGCCAGATTATATTATTTGAAGTAAATGAAGATATATTGCTCTTTAGGTGTTAATTAGATGAACACAATTATAAATGCTTCATTTACAATAAAATATAAAGATGACTGCTTTAGCATGAGGTTCATGTTCACTATATACCACAGTTATTCTAATAAATGACACAGGATTTCTTTTTTTTTTTTTTTTTTTTTTTTTTTTTTTTTTTTTTTTTTTTTTTTNCTGCTTTAGTTCTGACGTATGCAAATTGAAATTTTCATGAATTTATTTTCCTTTTCTGTGTATACCCTAGTAATGCATGATCCTTATGCAATTTTTATATGCCAAGGCTTGCAGGAGCATTTTTATTTTATGAGATGAAATTTAAATTAAAAAAAATTAATCTTAAATTATATCTTGTAAATTTTACTTATCAAAAATAACAAAACTCAAATTGCTCCCTTTTTGATCACACAGATGCTTCAGGTGTATTTCTTTTTTTTTTTTTTTTTTTGACCTTTGAATTTCTTTAATATCCCCGCATTCTGGGGTGGTTTTAACTTCTGGCACCAACTTCTCACTCTTCATCCTAATCTTGTATCTTTTTTTTTTTTTTTTTTTTGATTTCTAAAGCAAATAATTCACTGTAAGTAAATTGAATGTTGGCGTGACACTCCCTCCCACAGAAGCTGGCATCTCTCTCGCCAATCTCTTTCTTCTCCCTAGTCTATCCCTTTTCAACAAACACATTTAACAGCTGTGGATGCAAACAAGGCACATTTGGCAAAAGTAGGAACCAGATGCCAAAGTATGAATGTATGCTCTATTCAAAGCTTCAGGGCCTGTTGCTAACTCCTCGGTGTCACCTCTGCTGGCTCCCTTTTTAGATCTGTCTACTGGCACAGAACAGAGGCACATCTGGAGGTATTGTTGAGGTCACGTAGCTGTGGCCTGGACTTGGCTACCTGGTTAGATTACAACCATCTTGAGATGGTGTTCTGTTTCTAAGAATGTGTTGGTAAAACAATATCACACACATACACACACACAGACACGTTTGAAAACGTTACTAGAGTTCATTGAAAAAAAAAAAAATCTCTAAATTTAAGAATTTAAAAATTTTGCCCACAAGTAAAACACCGGTATCTGAAACAAAACAAACAACCCTTACAAAGGATCTTTGAACAAGTGTAAGGAAAAAATTATGTTAGAATCTGCGTGATAAATTATTTCAGTTACATAGGCAGATAATTAGCAGCTCATCTTAGCTCAGATTCCAATATAATTTATTTAGAAGTTGGTATCAGGAAGCAGAATAGCAAACAGGGCGGGGGTGGGAGGGTCATAAAACAGGAAAGGTGGGAACACCAACAATAGGGTAGATGACTCAATGAGTACTGAATCCCATAATAATTTCTGGGGACATTGCTGAAATACATTTTTCATAGATTCATATTTTAGGGAGAAAAAAAGTAAGACATTACTTTGTATTGCCCAGTGGCCAAGAATTGAACCCTGAAATTTCTGAGTTGTGCATGTGAGTGTTGACCAGATTACTAAGGTCTTTTCATTCTGTGGAATAAGAGAAGAAAGCAGTGTTTGCCCTGCCATGGACTTGTGTCAAGGCACTGTCAAATTATGCCTGAAATAAAAGCAGCTAAATTCTGGAATAAAAGGGAAGACTTAAAGATTTGAAGAGGTAAATAAGTAGTAACTAACACACAATGATTTAAAAAAAAAAAATTCTGTTTGTTCGTCATTTGGAAAAACATAGCAATCAGAAATCATATGAAAACAATTAATTGTTGATAAAACTTCTTCTCTAAGGATGTTATTTATACCAAAACAAATTGGGATCACCTTAAGTTATTGAAGACTATTCATCAAAATGCTTCTTAGCTCCTTACATATGACATTAATTCTCACAAAAATTCTAAAAGTAGATATTTATATCATAATGCCAGTTTGTAGTTGAGAAAACTAAGGTACAGAGAAGTTTAGCAACTTGTTTAGGATCATTCAGGTAGAAAAGCCCAGACAAAATTTGACTCTTCTCTGGAATGATGCAAAAAGTGGAGTGCTTACTCATGGAGGGCCTTATTCAACAGGAACCCTAAAGAACTGTTCACCACCATAGACGAAAAGCCTGTTGATTTCAGTGGATAGGTGGCAGGCTGGAGTTGCTCGGTTCACAAGCAACTCATTAAACCTGGCCATAGATGGCGCTCATACCTCATCTTCCTCACCTTCTCTTTCCTGACTCTGGTGACCTTCATGCAGTGTCTCCTTGATCCTCTCTTCACCTTCCACACGTACCCAATCACATGATTATTTTCTTCTGGTATTCAAAGACATACTTAGAAAATAAAGCATAGCAAAACAAGTCAAACCAAAATATTTAATATTCACATGTGTTTGCACTACCGATTTGACAAACTTACTTCTCCGGAGAGGAATGGTGGACGCTGCTGACTCACTGGAAAATGCAGAGTTGTTCTTTTTTTTTTTAGAAAAGAAAAAAAGAAAAGAAACAAATAATCAATATTCTACCTTGCCATCATTTTATATGTAGCAGAACAACCAGTCATTATAAGCTATATCTTCAGAGTTTTATCCACTTTAAGTTTGGAATCTAGAAAAGAACAAGAGGGAATTAAATGTGCATTGGTGTAGTGTAGATAATTTGACTTACCAAGTGAAGTAGCATGTACTGTAAATTAGATTAGGGAAGATTTACACTATATAGGTATAAGGAAGAGCATTGCAGTTATCTTGAGTCTAAGTTAAAGAGAAATTTGTATCTGACAGGCAGAGAGGAAATCAATTTAGGCATTCAAAGAAGAGTGGGGAAGTAAGCAGCATTTGAAAAAAAGAAAGTTCTAGCAGCTGTGGTTGGGTCTGTGTTGAATTAAATAATGAAGTGTCTGAAATAAGAGAAACAAGATAGCTGATTTTTGTACACTCATATGTGATTTAGTAAGAAATCCAGAATACTTATCAAAGACATAATTGCCAAGATTCATTGATAGAAGAAGTAACAAAATATAGAAATGTGTGGTTCTATGTCAAATCTTAGAAAGTCAAGACCTATTTGGAGTTATAAAACCATTATCTGGGAGTTAAATTTTCAGAAAAAAATATTTGAATGCACATTGCTTTTATTTTATTATTTGAAATTTATGTTTCTGTAGTTGAATTATTTTTAATTTGTGACTGAATGTATGAATCAATAAAACCATTAACAAATAAAAAAATGAATGACTGAGAAGACAAGGGCATTTTTTGTTATCTAAGCCCAGAATAAAAAGAAAAACATATAAGTGGCTGATCACAGCAGCAAAATAAATAGAATTTGTTGTAGAAAAAATGTTGATCATATTCCAAGCTTTAGATGCTTTTTTATTATAAGTTAAAGGTCAAAGAAACAGAAAAGAAAAGAGCAACAGTGGAAGAGACCATATGTAGGTAAAAAAATCACAGGGGAATCAGAGAAAATGGCATTAATATAAAAACAAATCATTACATTGGTGTCCAATTCTGTAGAAAACATCCAAAAATTGTGGGAAGAAATTCCTGGTGCAAAGTAACTTGACATCATGGAATTATCACTGTGCTGAGTGCCAGAGATGAAGCAGGTGTATTGACAAATACAATGGAATGGTATGTCAAATTGACTGCAAGCTTATTTAGGAAGGGGATTCTACCTGATTAATTTTCAAATCTCACAAAATGTATTGCAGGGATCCTTGGCTAAGGTATATCCTTAAAGCAAAATGTTTTTACTGAAATATTATAAAATGAGCAAAATAAATGAAACATATAGTTATACTTCTGAGAGATAATCATCAGTATTCAAACACTATGAGGCAAATAATATATCTCAATAAGACCAATATACTGGCTGGACTCAGTGGCTCACTCCTGTAATCCCAGCATTTTGGGAGGCCGAGGCAGGGGGATCACTTGAGGCCAGGTGTTCAAGACCAGCTTGGCCAACATGATAAAACCCCATCTCTACAAAAAAAAAAACCACACAAATTAGCAAGGTGTGGTGGTACATGCCTATGATCCTAGCTACTTGGATGGGGTGTAGGGGTAGTGACTGAGGCATGAGAATTTCTTGAACCAGAGAGGCAAAGGTTGCAGTGAGCCAAGATCACACCACTGCACTCCAGCCTGGGCCACAGAGTGAGACTCCATCTCATGTGAAAATGGCCATACTGCCCAAGGTAATTTATAGATTCAGTGCCATCCCCATTAAGCTACCAATGACTTTCTTCACAGAACTGGAAAATAAAACTATTTTAAAGTTCATATGGAACCAAAAAAGAGCCCCCATTGCCAAGACAATCCTAAGTCAAAAGAACAAAACTGGAGGCATCATGCTACCTGACTTCAAACTATACTACAAGGCTACAGTAACTAAAACAACATGGTACTGGTACCAAATCAGAGATATTGACCAATGGAAAAGAACAGAGCCCTCAGAAATAATACCACACATCTACAACCATCTGATCTTTGACAAACCTGACAAAAACAAGAAATGGGGAAAGGATTCCCCATTTAATAAATGGTGCTGGGAAAACTGGCTAGCCATAAATAGGAAGCTGAAATTGGATTCCTTCCTTACTCCTTATACAAATAATAATTCAATATGGATTAGAGACTTAAATGTTAGATCTAAAACAATAAAAACCCTAGAAGAAAACCTAGGCAATACCATTCAGGACATAGGCATGGGCAAGGACTTCAAGTCTAAAACACCAAAAGCAAAGACAACAAAGGCCAAAATTGACAAATGAGATCTAGTTAAGCTAAAGAACTTCTGCACAACAAAAGAAACTACCATCAGAATGAACAGGCAACCTACAGAATGGGAGAAAATTTTTGCAATCTACTCATCTGACAAAGGGCTAATATCCAGAACCTACACAGAACTCAAACAAATTTACAAGAAAAAAACAAACAATCCCATCAAAAAGTGGGCAAAGGATATGATCAGACACTTCTCAAAATAAGACATTTATGCAGCCAACAGACACATGAAAGAATGCTCATCATCACTGGCCATCAGAGAAATGCAAATCAAAACCACAATGAGATACCATCTCACACCAGTTAGAATGGTAATCATTAAAAAGTCAGGAAACAACAGGTGCTGGAGAGGATGTGGAGAAATAGGAACACTTTTACACTGTTGGTGGGACTGTAAACTAGTTCAACCATTGTGGAAAACTGAGTGGCAATTCCTCAAGGATCTGGAACTAGAAATACCATTTGACCCAGCTATGCCATTACTGGGTATATATCCAAAGGATTATAAATCATGCTGTTATAAAGACACATGCACACGTATGTTTATTGTGGCACTATTCACAATAACAAAGACTTCGAATCAACCCAAATGTCCATCAATGACAGACTGGATTAAGAAAATGTGGCACATATACACCATGGAATACTATGCAGCCATAAAAAGGATCAGTTCGTGTCCTTTGTAGGGACATGGATGCAGCTGGAAACCATCATTCTCAGCAAACTATCACAAGAACAGAAAACCAAACACTGCATGTTCTCACTCGTAGGTGGGAATTGAACAATGAGATCACTTGGACACAGGAAGGGACACATCACACACCGGGGCCTATTGTGGGGTGGGGGGAGGTGGGAGGGATAGCATTAGGAGATATACCTAATGTAAAAGACGAGTTAACGGGTGCAGAACACCAACATGGCACATATGTATACATATGTAACAAACCTGCACATTGTGCACATGTACCCTAGAACATAAAGTATAATAATTTTTAAAAAAGAAAATATTTTCACACTTAAAAAAATGAATATAGTTTACAAAAAAAAGCCAAATCTACTAAAAATATAAGCAATTAATGTGATTAATGTGCGACAAAATTATAGAAGTTTTGCCAGAAAACATGCAATATATTTTAATTGTAGGCTGCAAAATGTTAACATCTAGACCAAATGAAGAATAAGCTATATAATCACATGTCTAGTTCACTTTGCTAGGTGACATGATTACATGCGTTTCAATACAGTTTACCCAGTAAAAGGGTTAACAAACTGTCAGCTATTCTGTGTCGTAGTTGAGTTGAAAAAAAAGTTTTCGATATTCTAAGATACGTTTTTTATTGCTGTTCAGTAAGAAGTTAAAACATACTGGGGATTCCTGCACTGTCTGAAAAGTATTAGAAGGTGATAGGTATTATTTTGACACTAGAAGGAACTAATACTATTTTCTTTTATAAACTTACTTTTGTGGTTAATGAATAAACTAATAATGATTTGTAATATGTCATCATTTGTACTTTATAACTAAGAAGAAATTATTTTGCGTAAAATGTTGCATCTATATCAATTGAGAAGTAATATATGAAAATGTAAAATGCTGTTATATTTAAAAATATGTTCATCAGTTCAAACTTATAATCATTTTAATAAGGTTAAAATTAAAGTTTATTATATATGTAAGCATTACGCTTAAGAAGCATAGCATTCAGAGAAAGTTTATAATTTTTATTTAAGATTTGAATATTGTGTTTAAGAGTTGAGTTGTAACTGTGAAATACTCTAATTTAAAGTACAAAGTTATCTGAACACATATACAAAATATAGCCAGGTCTAGTGGTTGAAAACATTGTTTATTTTTTGGGTGGGGGGATTTTAAGGATAAAATTGTAGTGATTACAGCATTATTTTGGTAATTTTAAAATTGAAAACTTTTACATTATGAATACTAAATGGTCAAGAACTAAACAAGAAGGATGAAAAAAGGAGCAGCAGATGGACAGGATGTGAAGCCAACCATATTTAAGGAGCTGAAACCAATTAGAAAGGTATCACTGAAGCTATTCCATGGACCCAAAATGGAAAGCAAGTATAATAATCAATTGCCATGGCTGATAGCTCCTAAAGCCTGTGGAATGTCAAGAAGCAGTAAGAGTGTAATGTTAGCACCTTAATAAGCAATTTATGAGTATTTCAATGCAAGACTGTTTCTGTTTTTGGAACCTAGATTGAGTGCTGGATGAAATGAAAAACAGTTGGGGAATGCCATTAATCTGTGCACTAACCACATGTTCAGATAGCTTCTGTGGGGCTGATAATTGGCAACAGGTTAAAAATGGAAGATCATTACACAGTAAGGATTTAGAAAATGCAATGGTGTGTTTCTCAAGGGAAAGGGGAAAATGAACCTGTGGAAAAACGGAGGCTGGAACAAGTGGCAAATCGTTTTCATACTCTCATTATCAGTTTACTTCGGTAGACACCAGATTTGTATTCAAAATTAAAGCATCAAATCTATAGTTGTGAACTTTATATTTTGAAGGAAAGAAAACATTATTCACCTAATAAAAACCTTAAAACACTTTATAAATAATTCTTAATATTTATCAAAATATAAAGAAGTTCATATATTGTTTAACTTTTAAAATATACATAATGTGATTTGCTTTCAATTTGTGTCCTAGTGTATTTTTGAGAACAATATGGTATCATATATACTAATTACAGTTATAGAATATGTACAGATTGTTTAAGGTATTCAATGTTTAGAGAAAAGTAAAGTAACAATAAAAATATTCCACTTTGTTAATTATTTGAAATAACCTTAGCCTTTTAAACACAACAGTATTCACTTTAAGTTCTTCAGGGAAATATTACTCTAAAGCCATACATTATTCCAATTGGTTGCACATCAGATGCTTTGCAGTGCATTTTTTCCAGCTATTTAAAATAATGTTATGCATTCATATTCATCTACATAGATTGAACATTCATATATGGAAATAAAACAATGTAATTGAAATTTAAACATCATGACTGAAATAAACTTTGGGGAAAGTTAATTAGGAAAACATGTTCTGTCTTCTTTAACTTTATACATACTAAATCTACAATATGTTAAACTAAAGATTCTTATGCAGTGGAAAACTTGTCTGTATATGAAGATATAAAAACATTAGGTTAACCTGGACACTCATTTCATATTGAGGATGAGAGTAAATTAATCACAAATAAATGCCAATTTTAAACCTGAAAACTGTTCAATACTTTATATTTTAATAAGAAATTAGATATGATTTAGAAAGATTGTAGAATAACATAATTACTATCCTCTTTAAATAAACATTTTATATTTGAATGTCTATGTTTCTGGAACTTGTGTTGAATATTGTGTATGAAGTACAATGTTTTCCTTGCTTCGTTCCTAAATTGTTTAAAATGTAGAAGTGTAATTACACATTGGAATACATACACAACCTGGAAAATCAGGAATAAGATATTCTCTTTATTAATCTCATCACTAGTCAGTGCTTTCAAATGAAGAAAAAATGGGTACAGACAACAGAATTGTATGTACTCTTTTCATTCCACTATATTTTTTCCTCATGGAATATTCATTATGTCTTGGTTTTGTTAACAGTTATGACTTTTCCATCTATGAAAATTTAGCAAGCTTCTCCAGATCTTATCGTTTCCATTAGATTGCCTAGATTTTTTGTAAGTTTACAAAACATAAAGTGATCAACCAACTATGCTGTAGACAAGCACACCAATCTTAAAGGAGCACTGTATCGTCATAGGAAATGAATGAGAAAGAGAACTTTATTTATTTATTTATTTTTAGTCAAATACCTCTCAGTTAGAGAGAAACATGTAGCTAGATGTAAAATCTGAGGAGCATATGCCATTTCAACAAGGATACTCAAATAACACACTATTTTAATCAGTGACTTTTAAGGCTGTATTTTGACACATATAAGACTTTTATTTGGTTGAACGTGGTATGTAGGTTTGGGACTATAATTTGTTTTTTCAGGACCATACTTCTACTGGGAGCTCCCTTTGTTTTTCTTTCTTCTCATCTCCAAGCTGCTTTGATTCACTATCTATAATAAAATATATGTTAAATGAATGCCACGTAGATAGATATAACGCATTAAGCTTGTTGCGGTGTGCAGGTATTTTGGATTCTCTCTGAACGCTCTCTAAACTGCTATGCATTGAAGATTTATTGAATGTCTTAACTACCTGTCTGCCTTTTGTCTGTACAAGCACCTTCAGTTGCTGTAAAACCTTCAGACATCTGGAAGACTCAGCCCTATGTTGATATTTTATAACCAAGCAGTCGGATGAAGCAATTCCTTCTATAAAGGCCGGCCGTCCTCACCATGTTCAGATTTCCCTCTCCCTCCTTAACACACAGCACTTCGGGTTAGGGGAGGAAACAGCAGCTGCCTATGATTCTTAGGAGTTTCATTCTCTGATTTCCAGGGCCAATCCTATCATGTCTTGTTCTTTTTTTTTTTTTTTAATCATTTTCATGCTTACCAAAAGCATAAAAAATAGTTGCTCATTTATGTATGCTAATTCTCATTATACTCAACATATTTCCTTGAATTACTGGAGCTAAACACGTGCTTGACTTTTCCTAAGAAGCTGCATTTTTATTTTTACAATGATTGTTGAGGGGAGTTACTTTGGTATTTAATGGTCTGGATTCAGAAATAATAAGTATAATTTGACTTTTTAGACTTCTGGGATATCCAAGATATTCATGAAATCTACCTTATCTTTTACCTGTAAATACAGACCATTGTTTGTTTTCAATACAAAGTTATTAGGTTATTTTTCAATCAAAACAAAACAAAAACCTGTGATTTTTCTTTTTTTTACGATTTTAACTATGTAAATCAAGAAAAGACTACACTTTTTAAAGAAATAGCACTTTACCAAAATTGTCATTATGTCGGAAAATTGGTTCACCATTAGCCTCTCATGATGTCTGAATTGTCAGACTGGCATGCTGCTAACAGTCTGCATTTTTACCTCATTCAGGATGATGCTAAGTAGAAATGCAAGCTTCTGTCTATATTATTATATCTATAGTAAAGCTATGTCTGAGCATTAATATAGTGACACACATGATTAATATAAATTATTTTCCTTTGATTTTCCCATATTATACTTAGAATATTGCATTGACTTTTAAGTGTGTTTTCAAGCTGTTTACATTTTTATGAATTATATTTCACAATATTAAAATGGGGTTATATAATCCTTGTTATTAAATGGGACTTTGGTACTGATATAAATCCTGAGAAATGTTGCCCTGAATTAGTCGTCCCTGTCTTACTCTGTTTGGACTGCTTTAACAAAAGCACCTTACAATGTGTGGTTTATAAACAACCAAAATTTATGTATCGCAATTCTAGACACTAGAGAGTCCAAGACAAGAGCACCAAAGTCTTCACGTGATGGAAGGAATGAGCGGGTCTGCTTTTATAACGACACTAATCCCAGTCATTAGGGCTTTGGCCTTGTGACATAATCTCACCTCCCAAAGGTCTCATCTCTTACTTAACATCATCACATTGGACATTAGGTTTCAACATATAAACTTCGGGGGGACACATTCAATCCACGGTAGCTCTATTTCTGTTACTGATGCCAAATCCGTACAGGTCGGCAGCAACCTCAATTCTTGCTTCCTCCGAGGAAAGAATTCAGCGGAGCGGGATAAGGCGGAATAAGAGACGCAGGCAGGTTTTAGAGCAGGAGTGAAAGTTTATTCAAAAGCTTTAGAGCAGAGACAAAGAGAAGAAAGGTACATTTGGAAGAGGGCCAAGGGGGTGACTTCAAGGCCAACTGCAGGGTTTTACATCTTGATTTGGGGTTTTATACACTGCAGTACTTCCAGGGTCTTGCATTCCTTCTCCCCTGATTCTTCTCTGGGAGTGAATTGTCCATATGCCTGTGGCCTGCTAGCGCTTGGGAGGGGAGCATGCACAGCGTGTTTGCTGGAGTTACGTGCACGCTCACTTGAGGCGTTCCTCCCTTATCAGCAGAAGGGCCTAGGAAGGTCATTCTGCCTTTTTGCCTCTTAACGCGCATGCTTGAGCCCACTCACCCACCTCCTGAGATCTTATCAGGAAACTGCTCTCACCACTTTCAGGTGTTCCCTATCTACTGGGAGACTACCTTTCCCTGGCACTGGCTGTGACCAGTGCCTTATTTCACAGAGGCAGTGTGACAAACTACCTGACCATCACCTAACGGTCACCTGACTTTCCTGGTGAGCAGTCAGGGCCCTCTTCTGCCCTATTAGTGTCTGACTAGCCACCTACTGTAACACTTTCATTTCTCCTGAACTTCTAAATTATTCCACTGCCTTCTGTCTAAGTAAGCTTTCCTTCTGCCACCCCATCACCTTCCTGCTCGAACTCAAATCTAGCTGTTCGTGAATATGCTATTTCTTCTGCAGCACTCTTAAAAGAGAGATTATTGCCTTCTTCACATACCATTATATTTCACATACCAAGTGGGATAAAGAAGATAGAAATAAAAATCCTTGTTTCACATGCTGCTTGCCATTGTCTCACCTCCTCCCTTTTTAAACTCTAGTCTGTATGAAGTGAAAGTCTTCAGATTTCACTGCATTTCATTCCTGCATGTTGTTATTTACCAACACTCACTGATAAGTTTAGTGCCTAGCTTGTCTTTTCTTTCTCTCTACTACTCTTCTCATTTTGGTTTATGATTTAAACTAACACATAAATGATTCATCCAAACTTCTAAACGCTCAGTTTTTTACTTCTTTATCCAGGATAATATTCAGACAATATTCTAGGCACCCTGAACACTTATTCATTTTATGCCTTGTCAACAGATAACCAAAATTATTCATCTTAAATATTTTTGTCTTTTTTGTAATGGTCCAAAAGTAGAAAAAGGCCAAGTGACCATCAACTTCTAAATGGATAAATAAAATGTGGTATATCCATACATGAAGTACTGATACATGTTATTACATGGATGAACTTTGTATCATGTTAATTTAAAGAAGCCAGCTGAAAAAGACCACATATTGTATTATTCAATTTATATAGAAAGCTGAGAAAAAGTAAATCTTTAGATATAAAGACTAGGTGAATAGTTGCCTGAGTATGGGGGTAGTTGCCTGAGTATGGGGATAGATTAGTAGTTGTCTGAGTTTGGGGGAGTATTAGTAGTTTCCTGAGAATGAGGATTACCTGTAAAGGGAACCTTCTAGGAATGTTCTAAAATTCGATGCTGGTGATGACTGCACAAATGGATAAATTTGATATGAATCACAAATTGTACACTTAAAATGGGCGCGTTTGTGTTTTGTAAATTATATTGAATGAAACATAAACATTTTACATCAAAGTATATTTCTCTGACATATTTTAACTAGCTGCCACAGGGCCAGCAAATGGAAATGACCCTGGGAAGTCTTTTGTGGGGGAAATTTGCGTCTGTGGAGAATCTCCATTAATACAGCCAGGCCTTCCCTTTCTAGACTTTTCCTGGATCTAGGAGAGATTAACTTAGTCTGACATCTAAAGCGTCTGAAAAGAGACATTTACTATCCATCCTTTCTGAGAGCTACTACCTATGAAGCTGCATCTGAATAACAAGGCCAACTTTGCTACTCAAGCTTCTTCTTTACTCCTGCCCATAACCTGTCCTGACAGGAAAACCTAATTTACTAATATTACATGTGTTTGGCCACACTCTTGGCCTGCATTTTTTCTGTAAAGTCAAAATGATACATAAGATTTGTACCTCATAGGAAGCTTGGGTTTTCATTCTAAAGGCTCCCATGTATACACATTAAACAAGTTTGCTGTACTTTTTCTCGTAATGATCAATCTCCCTCCAACTGTGATTTTTCAGTGGACGTTTAGGGGGTCAAGGACGTTGATTCCCCCAATGCCTCACCAGACATATGCGCCCCTTTCCCTTTGCCCAGCCTTAACCTAATTGTCATTCTCTGTAACTGACTGAAAAATACAGTTAACTCCATTACCCATCTCCCCACTGACACATTAATCTGCTTTTATATAAAGCTGAATGCTCTTGGAGATATCACACAAAGTGTTAAGTATTTCAAAATCATGATGAAAAATCTCAAATAGTTATCATCACTGCCAATCATACCACTTTCCTTTAGTAAAATCATTTTCTGAATTTCTGTTTTATAACACCTCCTATCTCTAATAAGCCAACTGCCTTCATCACTCTGCTGAAAACCTCCTCAATGTCCTGTATCTGAAACCACATATTATGCCTTCACTTCTAGTAAAATGGAGTAATAAGTAGTTTTCCCAATCAAAAGAAAGCCTCTCTATTTACGTCCTGCATCCCATCCCATATAACCTGTAAAAGCAAAATATAACAAAACAAAATAAAACAAAAGCCTGAGTCCTGCCCTTGTATCAGCCTTCTTCTTCATGACCACTTTTCCTTTCTATTGTATCGTTTCTGTCATCATTGTCATAAAATTACTATTATCATAAAATATTCCTTAGTGATCATCACCCATGGAAAGAAAATGCCATAACTCACATAATCATTCAGTTTTTACCCATTTTCTCTGTTTCTCCTCCCATGGCCTCAGAAAGTTGTGCCATTTCATTGTCTCCAATTCTTTATTTTCTAATTTTCATTCACTATACTCTAATTAGGCCACCAGTGCTGTTTAATTCCTCTACCATTAGAATAAGTAGCTCTTAAGACCAACAGTAACCCATTTCTTGCCAAGATCAGTGGCTGGTTTTCCGTCTTATTACATGGCTTCTTAGCTGTATTTCAGATTATTGGACAGTTTTTGTTTCAAACTGTATTTAACTTTCAGGATGCCCCATGTTCTTTGTGTTTCTTCAGTGTCCCTGGAGATCCATCTAACAGCCCTCCGATTCTTCCCCAATCGCCTCCAAATTTCTTGATGTCATAATTTTAAAATTGCAAACTAAATAATATTTTAAATGTTAATGTTTACAAATAAAACTGCTCCATTACTCTTAAAAATGTATCCATTGGAATCTAAATGTAAAAAACATTTAATATTTATTGTCATCTTCAGAAAAAAAAGACATCACCAACTTGTTTTTTCCAAGTAAAAAGTAACTAAATGTTTTTCTCCTGAACCTATATTTCCAATCTATTCCCTCAACAAAATTTTATTCTAATCTGATGTTACTTACTCTTGAAAGCCTTTTGTTTTCCTATTGTAATTCTCAGCCATGAAATATGTAAATAAATTTTAAAAATCATTTCTGAAAGTTCAGGTTACCGTAAGTTTCTATAAATTTAAAAAAAAGATTCTGGCAAAGTTATTATATAAGAACTCCTCAAAACAACATACATATTTGACAGACTTTGATATGTAATTGTAGAGCATAAAGAGTAGCATTGTATTTGAAATTCATTAATCAAGTGAATGCAGCTCTTTAATATATTTGCTCATGGATCCATGAATGAGGTTTATCTGTCATAACGTAATGTAAGATTTATTTCTCTGCTTCATTTTTGTAGATTCAAACCCTGGAGACATTTTATTTCACTTAAAAGTTATCGGGGCTAGGCTGCGGTGGCTGACGCCTGTAATCCAAGCACGTTGGGAGGCTGAGGCGGGCAGATCACGAGGTCAGGAGATCGAGACCATCCTGGCTAACACGGCGAAACCCCGTCTCTACTATAAATACAAAAAAAAATTAGCCGGGCGTGGTGGCGGCGCCTGTGGTCCCAGCTACTTGGGAGGCTGAGGCAGGAGAATGGCGGGAACCTGGGGGGCGGAGCTTGCAGTGAGCCAAGATGGCGCCGCTCACTCCAGCCTGGGCCACAGAGCGAGACTCCGTCTTAGGAAAAAAAAAAAAGTTCTCCGGAAATTTAGGGATTTTTAAGTAAGATACTTGATTCTTTGAATTCCTTTCTGAATTATATGCCAAAAGTCACATTATGACCACCATCAAAAATAATTTATTTGGCTAGGTGCAGTGGTTCATGCCTATAATCCTAGCCCTTTGGGAGGCTGAGACAGAAGGGTTACTTGAGCCTAAGGGTTCAAGACCAGCCTGGGCAACATAACGAGGCCTTGTCTCTACAAGAAATTAAAATTAAAAAATAAGTTATGCAGGTGTGGTGGCAAGGGCCTGTGGTCCATGTCCATAGGAGGCTGAAGTGGGAGGATTCCTTGCGCCCAGGCTGCAGTGAGCTATGGTAGCGTACCATACTCCAGCCTGAGGAACAGGGTGAGACCCTGTCTATTAAAAAATAAAATAAAATCAGTAAATAAATAAAATTGTAATCACTATTGACTAACAGTACATTTATGGTTAAATATGTTGAAATGAAAAATGAAATAAATGACAAAATTTTTGAAACAATAATTTGTTAACCAATTTTACACTTTCTGGAAAAAAAAGTCAAAGGCTTTACTTAGATTATCAAGTGATTGTAAATGGTAACTGCTACCCTTTTATTCATAGGTACATTTTTAAAGTTGCCATACTCCAAAAGGTCATGAAAATTGACATATTGCTAACTTAAAAATACTTTTAATATTATTTTTGATGAAATATTTTAATCTTATGTGCTTTCCACATATTTTTGGCTAAACTCAGAAATGCAGATTTAGCTCTTTCAAGTTCTAGAAAGTGTTGGCCACATAACCTAATTTGAAGAGATAATCAGCCAAACCAGATTTTTATTTTTGCTCTTTTTTCCCCCTTGTCAGGGTCTAGGTAGAAAACGTGAGTGGGTCACACATTATATAAAATTGAACGTACATTTCCAGATTATGAAATCTTCAGGTTCCTTTAACATTATACTGAATAAGTATTTGCTTTTTTATCTTACATCATTAGGAGCCAAAATGACAGCTGAGATTCTTAACTTCCAATTTAATAGAAACTTTCTCATATCCCCTGGTGGAAGGATTACTCCCTTGGGTACCAATAAGACATCTTAAACCAGCAGAACCCCGATTTAGGGTCAGACTTCTTAAACCAGCAGATCTTCTTAAACCAGCAGAGCCCAGATTTAGGGTCAGACTTCTTAAACCAGCAGAGCTTCTTAAACCAGCAGAGTCCAGATTTTGAGGTCAGAGAATCAGCATTTTACAAGTAGTTTTTGAGGTATAATAGTAATAAATATCAGCTCCACTTCCGTTCCTTGGTTTCTGAACCCATGTATTCTAGCTATGGTAAAAAACTGTGTGATATATCATTCAGTGGCTCAGAGCATAGAGGACTGAACACCTATCTCTTAAGGTTATGTTCACAGTAGGTACAGCAACTGAATATTGAATAGCTATTGAATAACTTTAAAAGAGAAGTCATTGCTTTGAAAAGGGTCCAATGAAATCACTACGTCGCTACATGTAACGGGACCCTGAAGGCCAAGGTTAAGACATGATTTCTAATGCATAACATGAGCCAATAAGGCTTGTGGGAAAGGTTTTTCAGCAGTGCTGGTAACCATATCAGGTTTGGCAAAGGGAAACCATGGTCTTGAACTCCTAACTTATACTCCTAACACCATGGCTGCTTTGTCCATGAATTCATGTATCGGTGTTATGGAATGAATGGTTTCCCCCTAAAATTCACATGTTGAAGTCCTCACCTTCAGTATCCCAGAATGCAACTTTATTTAGAAATAGGGTAGATAAATAGGCAATTAATGTAAAATAAGTTCACACAGGCATGCCTTAATCTGATATGACTGGTATAAGAAGAGGAGACTAGAACACAGACAAGCACAGAGGGAAGAGAATGTGAATACAGAGAGAGACGACTGCCATCTACAAGCCACGGAAAGAGGCCTCAGAAGAAACAAACTCTGCCTACACCTTCATCCTGGACTTCTAGGCTCCGGAATATGAGATAATACATTTCTGTTGTTTAAGCCACTCAGGTATACTTAGCAAACTATTGAGGAAAGAGATAAGGGATATCTATATGTCAAGTCATACTGTGTATATTGTGTGCTTGTGTATTTGATTACTGAGAACCTTCTCTTCAGGGGGATCCTTTCGTATGCCCCATATTTTATACCATGGATATACTTTTACAGGTCTATCAGTACCAAACCATTGGAATAGGTGGTTTTTGTTTTCATTTGTCTCTAATAAGGAACAGTAATGAGCCAAGATTTATTTGGCATAAAAGAAAAGTCTTTGGTCTACATCTTTAGGGAAAATTTCTGTAATTTTCTCATTCAGATTTTCCAAAGTCACTGTTTATCTTGGTTGTATAGGTTAAGGACACATCTAATTCATTGCTAGAAAACTGATGGCCAGTATGACACCAGATTAGACCATTATGAATACCTTTCTATCTTGTTACTTATTAGAGTAAGTCTGGCTTTCTTTCTCTTTTTGTTCAATGCTTCTAATTAACCTCTGCCATTGTGAAAGCCAATTCTAATGGCAGCATCTCCTATTTTTATCATTAGTTTATGGAAGAGATCCACTACAGCGATTTTTTAGAAGTGCTTGTTCAATCCTTACCAATATGCCATTCTAGAATTTAATGAAGTATGTTCTCGAGTCTTCATCTGAGTTCCTGTATGATATTGTGCATTATATGTAATAAGCCCATGACAATGTTTCTATCATCCTGTTTTTAAACCTTTTTTTCTGTGTAACACCAAGACAAGGTCACTTCATGGACATGTGATCTATGTTGTTGTACAGGACCACGCACTCAGAATGCCTCCAAGCTGGGCTGAATGTTCTACTGCTCAATGGGTCAATGCAGCATGAACATAAGCAAATTGTGCAGTGTGCATGTTCTCTGTCCCTTGCTTCCTCTCTATTTACGGTGTGTGTGATGCCTCAAGAGCACGAGATTGTAGAGGACACACAGTTCACGGGGTTTCAACAAGACTCAATGCAAGTTCAAAGTAAGATTGTTACAGGTATGATTAAACAAGCAGGTGTGCTGACAGCTCTGAGAAGTCATGCTTTCTGTTAAAATTACAACTAATTTCTAATACAAAGAGAAGGCAATGACATTCTAAGAAATAAGAATAAGTAGGTAACCCTGTATTTTTTTCTTACTGTTGTTATTTACCTGTAACACAGAATACTGTGTCATCAGTATTCCCAAGTTAGAGAGTGTTGGTAGAAAGTTCAAGTCTCGGCCGGGCGCGGTGGCTCAAGCCTGTAATCCCAGCACTTTGGGAGGCCGAGACGGGCGGATCACGAGGTCAGGAGATCAAGACCATCCTGGGTAACACGGTGAAACCCCGTCTCTACTAAAAAAAAAAAACTAGCCGGGCGACGTGGCGGGCGCCTGTAGTCCCAGCTACTCGGGAGGCTGAGGCAGGAGAATGGCGTAAACCCGGGAGGTGGAGCTTTCAGTGAGCTGAGATCCGGCCACTGCACTCCAGCCTGGGTGGCAGAGGCAGACTCTGTCGCAAAAAAAAAAAAAAAAAAAAAAAGAAAGTTCAAGTCTCAAGAAATGAAATAAAAGCAATTGGGTTAGTCTTGTGCAGTGTTTACACTGTTCTGGTAAAATAAAATGCATACACATGATTAGCTGTTAAATGTAAATTTAGATGATTCTGCATGAGTTAAATGCTTTTGTATTTAAAGCTGGCACTTCACAATATAAGCGGTAAAATTCATGCTAATAAATAGCAAAAACAAAAACAGTAGAGTCAAGAGAAAGGCCACACAAAAAAGGTAAAAGTTTTATGTTTTAGTACCTTTAAAAGCACAGTTTTGAACAAGATTATAATTTCACACTGGTTCTCAAAAAGTATGTAGCAGACCCTGCACCAAAGTATTTCTTGGATCTCAAGTTCAATAGGGCACTTATTTCTTTTGTTAAGGTTTTTATTTTTAATTCTTGTATTTGGTAGTTGTATATATTTACGGGATACGTGAACTATTTTGGTACAGGCACACAATGTGTAATAATCACATCGTGGAAAATTGGTTGTCCATCCCCCGAAAGCATTTATCCGTTGTGTTAGAAACAATCCAACTGTACTCTTTTAGTTATTTTAAAATGTACAATTAAATTGTTATTGACTGCAGTCCTCCTATTGTTCTATCAAATACCAGGTCTTATTCATCCTTTCTATTTTTCTGTACACATTATTAATCCCCATCTCCCCAGATCCCCCCACCCAATGACCCACATCCTTCCCAGCCTCTGGTAACCAATCTTTTATTCTCTATCTCCATGAGTTCAATTGTTTTGATTTTTAGATTCCACAAATAATTAAGAACATGCAATGTTTCTCTTTCTGTGCCTGGCTTATTTTACTTAATATAATGATCTCCAGTTCCATTCATGTTTTTGCAAATGACAGAATATCATTTTTTCTGACTGATGGTACTTCATAGTATATATGTACCATACTATCTTTATCCATTTGTCTGTTGATGTACACAGATTGCTTCTAAACCTTGGCTGTTTTGAACAGTGCTGCAATAAATGTGAAAATGCAGGTATCTCTTCAATATACTGATTTCCTTTCTTTTGGATATATACCCAGAAGTGAGACTGCTGAATTATGTGGTAGCTCTACTTTTAGGGTTTTGAAGAACCTCCAAATTGTTCTCTATAGTGGTTGTACTAATTAACATTCACTCCAAAAGTATACAAGGATTTCCTTTTCTCCATATCCTTGACAGCATTTCTTATTGCCTGACTTTTGATAAAAATCATTTTATCTGCGGCGATATGATATGTTATTGTAGTTTTGGTTTGCATTTTTCTGATAAGCACATTTTCATATGCCTGTTTACCATTTTTATTTTCTTTCTCCTTCCTTCCTTCCTTCCTTCCTTCCTTCCTTCCTTCCTTCCTTCCTTCCTTCCTTCCTTCCTTCCTTCCTTCCTTCCTTTCTTCCTTCCTTCCTTCCTTCCTTCCTTCCTTCCTTCCTTCCTTCCTTCTTTCCTTTCTTTCCTTTCTTTCCTTTCTTTCCTTTCTTTCTTTCTTTCTTTCTTTCTTTCTTTCTTTCTTTCTTTCTTTCTTTCTTTCTTTCTTTCTTTCTCTCTTTCTTTCTTTCTTTCTTTCTTTCTTTCTTTCTTTCTTTCTTTCTTTCTTTCAGATGGAGTTTCACTATTGTCACCCAGGTTGGAGTGCAATGGTGCGATCAGGGCTAACTGCAACCTCCACTCCCTACATTCAAGCGAGTCTCTTTCCTTAGCCTCTCAAGTAGCTGGGATTACAGATGCACACCACTATGCCTGGCTAATTTTTGTATTTTTAGTAGAGACAGGGTTTCACCATGTTGGCCAGGCTGGTCTCGATCTCCTGACCTCAGGTGATCCACCCTCCTCGGCCACCCAAAGTGCTGGGATTATAGGCGTGAACCACTGCGCCTGGCCTTATGCTTTCTTTTTATGTTTTCTTTTCTTGTGGAGGCTAGGAGAAATTTGATTTCTGTTCAAATATTTTGCTCATTTGTAAATTAGATTATTAAGAGTTTTTTCCTTTAAAGTTGTTTGAGCTCCTTATATATTCTGGTTATTAATCCTTTGTCAGGATAGTTTGCAAATATGTTCTCCTAGTGGGTTGTCTCTTTACTTGGTTGTTTCCTTTGTTGTGGAGAAGCTTATTATTATTATTATTATTTGAGACAGAGTCTTGCTTTGTTGCCCAGGCTGGAGTGCAGTGGCACGATCTTGGCTCACCGCAAGCTCTGCCTCCTGGGTTCACGCCATTCTCCTGCCTCAGCCTCCCGAGTAGCTGGGACGACAGGAACCCGCCACCATGCCCAGCTAATGTCTTTGTAGTTTTAATAGAGATGGGGTTTCACCATGTTAGCCAGGATGGTCTCGATCTCCTGACCTCATGATCTGCCCACCTCGGCCTCCCACAGTGTTGGGATTACAGGCCTGAGCCACCGTGCCTGGACGTGCAGAAGCTTTTTAATTTGATGTGATCCCATTTGTCATTTTTGATTTGTTTTCCTGTGCTTATGGGGCATTACTCAAGATACCTCTACCCAGATTAATGTCCTGGAGAGTTTCACTGAAGTTTTCGTGTAGTAATTTCAGAGATTGAAGTCTTAAAGTCTTCATTCCATTTTGATTTTGTTATTTTATATGGTAAGAGATAGGGGTCTGATTTCATTATTCTGCATATGGATATCCAGTTTTCCCAGAACCATTTATTGAATAGACTATCTTTTCCCCAATGTATGTTCCTGGCAACTTTGTTGAAAATGAGTTCACTCTATGTATGCATTTGTTTCTGGGTTCTCTATTTGGTTTCACTTGTCTATGTGTCTGTTTTTATGCTAGTGCCATGCTGATTTGGTAACTATAGTTCTGCAGTATAATTTGAAATCAGGCTAAGTGATTCTTCTAGTTTTGTTCTTTTTCCCCAGGATAGTTTTGACTATTCTGGGTCTTTTATGATTCTATGTACATATTTTAATATTTCTTTTTCTATTTCTGTGAAGAATGTAAATGGTATCTTGATGGCATTGGATTGAGTCTGTAGATTGCTTTGGGTAGTATGGACATTTTAAAAATATCAATTCTTCGAATTCATGGATATGAAATATCTTTTCTTTTTGTGTCCTTTTCAATTTCTTGCATAAATGTTTTCTAGTTTTCATTACAGAGATCTTTCACTTCTTAGTTGATTCCTCATTATTTCATCTGATTTCTGGTACTGTAAATAAGATTACTTTTTTTGTTTTTTGTTCAAATTGTTCACTGTTGGAATATAGAAATACTATTGATTTTGTATGTTGATTTTGTATCCTGCAACTTTACTGAACTTGTTTATTAATTCTAATAGTTTTTCTATTTAGTCTTTAGGTTTTTCCAAATATAAGATTATATCATTTGCAAACAAGCATAATTTGACTTCCTTTCCAATTTAAATGCCATTTTTCTTTCTCTTGCATGACTGCTCTAGCTAGGACTTGTAGTACCATGTTTCGTAACAGTGGTGAAAGTGGGCAATCTTGTTGTGTTCCAGATCTAAGGGCAAAGGATTTTTTTTTGTATTCAGTATGCTGTTAGCTGTGGGTCTGCCATAGATGGCTTTTATTGTGCTGAGGCATGCTCTCAATTTTTGTTTTAGTATTTTTTATCATGAAGAGATGTTGAACTTTGTCAAATGCTTATTCAGCATCAGTTGAAATGGTCATATGGTTTTTGTCCTTCATTCTGTTGATATGACAATAGGCCACTTACTGAGTCCAGGTTTTAGTCACCCAACAGGAAAATAATTAAAAACACATTTAGCTAGCTGCCAAAGGCTTATAAACAAGGTTAAGATTCAGCCTGGTTCATATGTTCTTCTTTTCTGGGCTAATAGAGTTAGTATTTATTCCTACATATATTTCCTGAATTTTGCTAATATATTTATACATGTTTACACACACACACACACACACACACACACACACACACACACACACACAGCTCTTTGTTGCATTTCTTCTGTTCCTGGATTTGGATATATATTTTTTTAATTAGATATTTTAAAAATGGTAAAATCTGCCTCTAGTTCTAAATCTGGAAACCTTACTGAAGTCATTAAATGTGTTAAAAACAAAACAAAACAATACAAAAAAAAAAGAAAACAGAAAACAAAAATGAAAAATTGAGCTCAGGTCCTGCGACAACCCAATGAACGGGTCACTTCCACCCATCAATACTGTTTGTCAGGAGATAATTAAAAGGCTGGGGGAGGTGCATATAGTGTGTGGCACCCACAACCCCTACAATTCTCCAGTGTTACCAGTTAGAAAGCCCGATGGAACTTGGGAGATGATGGTGGACTCTCAGGAACTGAATAAAGTAACACCCCATTTGCATGCAGCTGTACCATTAATCATGGATTTGATGGACCATTTGACAACAAAACTAGGAGAGTCCCATTATGTAGTGGACTTGGCCAATGCATTTTTCTCCATAGACATGGCTCCAGAGGGCCAGAAACAGTTCACCTTCACATAGGATGGACGGCAATGTCCAACAGGATGGACTTTTAAAGTGTTGCCGCAGGGCGGTGTGTGTAGCCCCGCCATATGTCATAGTCCAGTTGTCACAGATTTAGTCACCTGGCAATGTCCCCAAGAGGTTCACCTATTCCACTGTATAGATAATATTACATTAACCTCTGATTCTCTTGTGGATTTATAAGCATCCGTGCACCTCTTGTGGCAACATTGGGTCATCAGTGAATCCAAGTTCTAAGGGCTTGGATTATCTGCCAAATTCTTGGGAGTTATCTGGTTGGTTAAGACAAAGGCCATCCCAGAGGCTATCATTGGTAAGATTCAGGTATGTCCCCCGCCCACCATGGTGAAGCAGCTGCAAACTTTTGTGGGCCTCTTGGAATATTGGCAGGCATTTGTACCCCATTTAGCTCAAATGATAAAACCGTTGCATTGATTAATAAAGAAGGGAGCTGCCTGGGATTGGGATGATGAGGCTGAGACCACCTTCCTGGCAGCCAAGCAGGCTGTTCAGCAGGCACAAGCCCTACGAGTAGTCGACCAGGGGCACTTATTTGAGCTAGGTGTGCATGTGACCACAGATGGTTTTGGTTGGGGCCTGTGGCAGTGCACAGAGCACTTGAGAATGCCAGTAGGCTTTTGGTCCAAACTATGGAAGGGAGCTGAGCTCTGGCAGTCCTGGATAGAAAAACAGCTAGCAGCTGTATATGTTACCCTTCAGGTTTGTGAGAGTGTAAGAGGATGGGCTGCAGTCACTTATTTGATAGCAGGATGGGTGCGTCCATGGGTAACAATCTTCGCCCCCCATAGGCATGGTGCAGACATTGACTTTGGCAAAGTGAGTCACCTACTTGAACAAGTGGAGTATGCTGAGTAGAAGTCGCTTAGCAGCCAAGTTGCAAGAGGTCTTGAAACCTGTAGTCCTAATGCAAGATAAGGCCGTGGGGCCTGAGGCATCTCTAGAACCTGAGCCTTTATTGTTTAAGGAAGGGCATCTCCCCATTCCCGATGGGGCATGGTACACAGATGGGTCTAGTCAAGGTACTACTGCGGCCTGGACCACTGTCGCAGTTCAACCTGGTACTGACACCGTGTGTCAGTACTGAGTATGGACAAAGTAGCCAATGGGCTGACTTCAGAGCAGTATGGATGGTGGTCACCAAGGAGGTGACACCTATGGTAATCTCTACCGATAGCTGGGTAACCTTTCAGGGCTTAACCTTGTAGTTAACTACTTGGAAAGTAAAGAAGTAGTTACTCAACCACCAACCCATTTGGGGCCAAGCCATGTGGCAAGACCTCTGGGAAATGGGTTATCAGAAAGAAGTAACTATATATCATATGTCATGCCATATTCCTTTGACCACTCCCGGCAATGATGAGGCAAATGACTTGGTCAAGGTCTGATGGTTAGAGTTGGCACCTACATGAGATGTGGCCTTGTGGCTACACCAAAAACTGGGACATGTGGAGGCTAAACTGATGCAACAGGTCAGTAAACATTGGGGACTGCCCCTGCCTATGCAGGACATTTGGGAGGATTGTCAGAAATGCTCGGCATGTGTTCAGGCATACCGTAAATGGAGACAGTTGCCCGGTGTTACACAACAAGTAACTATAAGGTGTGTGCCTTTGACTAGATGGCAAATAGAATACATTCGGCTGCTGCCTAAGTCGCAAGGGTATATGCATGTGCTAACAGCTATGGACATGGTCACAGGCCTGTTGTTCATCCTCCTTTGCAGGGTTGCCCCCCACCAGCACACCATCCAGGCACTGCACACCTATGTACCCTGTATGGTCGCCCACTGGTTGTTGAGAGTGACAGGGGAACATGTTTCACCAGACAACAGATACAACAGTGGGCACAACAAATTACATAAAGTCGGGATTCCATGTGCCAAACTGCCTGCAAGCTGTGGGTATGATGAGCAATAGAATGGGCTTTGTAAGAATGAGTTATGCTTGCATGTCACACCTCCATCTTTGCAAGACTGGAGTTCCAGGCTTGATCTGATGCTCCAAACCTTGAATAAATGGCCACAGAAAGGCAGCCTGGCCCTGGTGGAGTCCCTGTTACACTAGGCCACCAACCCCATTCAGTTGCAGATACACTGTAAGGATGACCTCCTTCGACCAGGTATGTGGACAAATGGTAACATGCTGTTGCATGCCCCAACACCCCTGGAGGCGGGGGAGCAGAAAACCTGGCTGTGGGCATGGACCCTCCAGGCCCCCACCGCTGGTGGCTGGCCATCAGAGCTCCCTGTGGGGAGGGCCTACAGTAGGACTTGCATGTCATTCCTTGGGTGTTCAATACATGGCTTCTGCAGTTAACTGTAGGCCAGAGAAGGATCCCTCCTCCGGGGGACATATTTACTGTCTGTGTGGTGTATTATGAGTTCCTGTGGGACTTTGGCAGGGATACAGAACCCAAAAACCATGGGGAGGTGAAAAGGTGTGGTACCATCTCCAAGGGGTGCATTATTATCCAAGGATGAACAGTTAGCCTGAATGTTTTTTGAGGGATGTGATTTACCCTCATGTGTTAGTACCTGTGCCTGCTGTCACTTCAACTGTAGGTTAACATGCTCTAACCATATTGTGGACTGGACCCACACCTACGCTGAGGTGATCAATATTTTCAACTGTTGTATCTGCGCCCGCCTTCCAGCAGCAGCTGTGAATGTCTTGCCTTGGCACATACATTCAGCACCTGCAGAATACTGGACATGACTGGAAACTTGGGGTCCCATAGCCAATGCCTGGAATGTAACACAGCAAGCTCTGGAAAAAAGATGCCTCAAGACCCATGGCACCTTTTCCCCCTGGCTGGCTCATAGCATTTATGACAGGTGGGGCTGGCTAGCGGGAAAACATGCAGTATGCCCAGACCAGGTGCCATAGCGCATAGAGCAACACTGGGGTAACACCACTGTGGGATGCATTCCCATCATGGCCTGTGTAAATATAACACGTCACCACACTGAAGGTATAGTAGAACAAGTGTCCCCACCAAGATCGTGCCCCAGTGAATTTTGTGCCCCTTCTTTGGAGTTTATGGGTCTGTGGGGACACAGGGTGGCCTTCCCTATCAACAGACTGTACTGTACATTGTATCTTGGGGTGGCCTTCCATACTTGCCACTGTTCTCCCACATTGCCCAGACACCCACATAACGGAGGTGCTACACTCTCAGTTTTTGCTAATACAATGAGCCCTTTGGTGGTTCTACCCCTTGGCAATGACTATCCCTGGAGTGGGTGTCATAACTGCAGAAGCACAAGTTACTGCTCTTGTCGAGCACACTGCTTGGGCTCTGAATTGCACCTGACTGGCCCTCCTCCTGTTACTGCATGAGGTTGATCAGATCAGAAAGGTGGTGCTGCAAAACCAATGGCCTTAGGCACAATAACTGCTGCCCAGGGAGGCCCCTGTGTCCTTTTAGGAACACAATATTGTACCTTTATCCCTGACAATCAGCAGAACGTAACAGCAGTGCTGCAAGGTGTCTCACTGGAGATTAAGGTGGTTGAGAGCCTTATTGACAACCGCCTGCAGAGATGGTGGGCATCCCTAGACTCTGGACTATGCTGAGCCCTATAATCACAAGTAGTATAGCTGGGATCTTAGGAGTAAGCTGCTGCTCTCTGCATAGTTAGTTGTTATGGGTTATGGAATCAGGGCTCCACTCTATGGACATGAGTCGCTGCCTGGTGGAGGCCCTCAGTCTAGGGGATGGGGTGTAAGGGAAATACCTGCACTTTAGTCTGGAGTCGGCTGAGGAGCAATTCCAGCACAACATGACTCAGCAGGTTTGCAGGGCAGGCACACAACCCCGCACATTATGTAACCATGCCATGTGAGGTGCACTAGGTGATCACCCACATGAGCTTGTGCTTGGCTCAGAGCCGCTATTGTCTGTAAAGGTATAATTAGCCTGCTAGTGCTGTACATGGCTCACTCTATGCCCAGAGAGAGAGTAAAGCCATGCCGAAACTGTCGACGATTCCTCGAGTGTTTTTGCAGCTACCTGCCACTCACCCACCAACTCCCCTTGGACCTCAGTGAGAACCTGACAGGCACACCTGGAGATGTGTTACCCAGGTCCCCCTTTAAGGGTATTCTGTCCAGCCGTAGGAAGTATAGTCAGTAGACAGCCTCTAGCTGTCAATTATTACCAAAGTGTTGACCTCAGCTGCATAGATTTGCTTCTCCTGAGGTCATACTCTTTCTAGGAAGACTTCATGTTATGACTGAGCCACACGTATAGAGGACTGGCCATTTTGTCCTGGCAATAAGCAACTCCGACAGATAATGTTAGCTCCAGAACTCACTGCTGGGTTGGCCATGGCATTATCAGGCCCATATCATATTCTTCTGCCTAATCCTGCCTCCTCTTCACCAGTATTGATCCTTAATATAAATCCTGGACCTCAAATATTTTAACTTCTTTTCTGAAGAACTTAACATGTGATACAGAGTCCTTGATATTTCATCGATAAAAGTTTTGGTCAGCCCAACAGGCAAACTACTTAAACCAGCAGAAATTCAAGCTGGGGATCTCGAGTGGGTTGTTTAGGAAAACGATAAGAAATGTCAGTTATAGTTTGAGCAGTATCAAGAGGGCTGTAGATTATCCCAGTAACACTCCTCTTTTGCTGTTTGATTTTTTTTCCTACAATATAAAAAATGTAAACGTGAAATTACTTTTATATCTATTCTGTCACATCATTATTAATAAGAAAGAAAAGCTCAAGAAAGAATTATTGGGTCCACTTGAAAGGTATTTATAATGAATACGGGGCTATTTACTATGCCTGAGCATGAATTGTTGTGATTTCTAAATATTTAGTTTTATTTTGAAGTACAATTATTAAATCTATTTTTTAACAAGTTAATGGAATTTGAATGGCTCTAGGAACTAGATTTCTAAAATGGTGCCCAAAGTAATTTGTAACACTATAGAAAAGCAGAAGTATATTAAAGGCTTAGAAAATTAACAGAAATCTTGATAGCAGTGGTCTTGTGGAGTATCCTCAAACTAAGATTTTTCCAACTTTATGCTAAGAAATAATTTCTAATTTTTACAAAGCTCTGTTTGAAAAGAATGAAAGAGATGTAACATCTGCAATTTGTTTCTGAAAAGAAAATACATTTAGTAATTTCTTAGTGCAACACATGTTTGAGAAAAAACATTGATTATCTTTCAAGGGTGTTATACTTCAAATGGCATGACCTTTAGCCTGGGAACCTGAAATGATCACTCTTTTGAGCAAAAGGATGTTGATATCATGCTCTCTCACTGGGAAGCATATTAACCAGATTGATTCATCCACTTATTCTTTCATTATTTATGCATACATGTATTCAAGCATTTGTCCAACAATTGTTTGCATATGACTGACTATGATTTGGGCACTGGTGTAGATGTGGAAATAAATTGGTGAACAAAAATAAACAAAATGCAATCCTTTTGTTCCTGCTTTAAGAAAAACCTTGTTTGGTTTTGTTAATTTATTAATAAAACAAATACTTTATTATGTGATTTATAGGAAAAATCATCTAATAGTGCAATAGAGGAGTTCTATATTTTCAATGCCTCCTTACCAAATGTTCTAATCTAAGTTTCTGATCTTACTACTATGAATCATGAAATTATTTCATACTATCATGATCCAGGAGAATGAAACCAGAAGACATCAGGTGGCAATGAAAATGCATTTGTGTATGGAGTGTGCAGCCAGGACAGTAAATCCAGACACAAAAGTTGCCTGGTGGAAGAGGGGGGAAAAAAAAAAAACATCTAAAAGACAAAGGCAGAAAGCAAGAATATGGAAAATGGAGTTTTAGTCTCTGTGTTTTTCATGTTTAGAATGTTTTTGTATAATCGCCAACCCCATGCTGTTTCCCTCTCCTGAATGTGGTCAGAAATGTGACTTACTTCTAACCAGTAATATGACAAAAGTGATGAGATGCAACTTCTATGATGAACTTACCTTATATCAGATTTCATCTTGCTAGCAGACTCTTTCTAGTCTCCCTGTCTTTACTTATTGTCAAAAAGCCAGCTGCTGTGAATTCTACTATTACAATAATTGAATGCTGCCAACAGCCACAAAATGGGGAGAGCAGATGTTTTCCAAGCCAACCTTGCAGATGAGAGACCAGTTATTGCCAACACCTGGATTGCAGCCTTGTCAGACCTTCTGCAGGAATACAGCTAAGCCATACCTGAACTTCTGACTCACAGGAAGTGGAAGGTAGCAGACTTATGCTATTTTAGTCTGCTAATTGTGTGGTGATATATTACACGGTATAGAAAACGAATACTACATGTGTGATGATCTCTGAGTTCTCACAGCATTAGATGAAAAAAAAAAAAAAGCAGAGACAGGAAATAATACACAAGACCCATTTCATTCACTGTGATCTGAAATGTAAAGAATGAGTCTTAGTGAGAATCAAGAAAGTTCTACTCTTGAGGCCAGTGGTATGCCCAGGTCAGCAATATCTCATCAATATAAACCCAGTTATGTCCTTCAAATGCCTAAATGGTCTTCATTTGGTTTCTACAAAACATTAGAAAATTTAATGAAACCCTGCATGGAAACTTCACCTTACTTTGTCAATCACCTTTTGTGTTTTTGCTCCCCTGCTTTCAAGTGTGATAAAAGAAACCGTACTCACCTCTGCCTGAGATTTCTCATTGGTAACATCTGGAATTTGGTTCTCTACAGTTTGCCTAATAAACTTTTACTCATTTTTTAATAAGTTTATAACCAATCATTCCTTTCTCATAGATACTTTTTATGATACCTAGGATTGGGGCAAATCCCTTATTTTAACTCTTATTACATCATATATCTCTACGGTATCCCTATATGATATTTTGCTCTGTAAAATTTGTGTCTTATCACATATCGCAGAGGGTGAGAAAGTCAGTGGAGAAGCTGGAAAACAAAAACAGAGGCAAGGGTTTTGAAGAAACTAAGTATCCAAGTATGATTTATTATATTGGCTAAATATTAATTAATTATTAGGTGCCAAATAATAACAGGGAGATTGCTTTTAAAAAGTGAAAAGTACATCTAAAATCACTGGGAAATTTAGAAGACACAGACTTACAATGAGTTTTGATGTCTATTCAAATATATGAACGTTTCACAATACATTTAATGTGGCAATCAATATAGGCATGTCTCCAGAAAAAAAGAAGCTCTTATATAAATCATTCAAAATATTTACAGTAGTTTTAATACATGCCAAGAATATTAAACTCAAAAAAATATAAAACACATATTACAATAGTTTGGTTTACATCTAGCACAGTAAATTTGCATCCTTAAAAATGTATCATTTTTAGACAGTTGCAGATACAATGATTCAATGCAGTATCTTTTCTATGAGATTTGTGTTTTTCTTTTTTTAAAAAGTATTTGAAAATTCACCTCTCCTTCGTTTCACAAATATTCTTCAATCATGTACTATTTTCCCAGGATTACATTGTCAAGTTTAATTTGGGATACTTTTTTTTCACAATAGTAGTATACCAACTGTGGAGAATGATAAATGTTAACAAAATTCATTGACAATTGTGAGCTGAAAATACCAACACTGACAAATCCTATTTTTCTGAACAATGTATTCATTTTAGAAAACCCATTGACTAGCTACTGTTTACTATCTTTCTATACTAGAAAGAGTAGCTGTTTCAACAGCTGTGCCTTAAATAATTCTCTTTCCTTTTACACTCAGCTTAGTCTGAAGTGTATGGTTTTTCCTGACTTGATCTCAAAATATGCTGAAACAGCAGAAGTCAGCATTTATTGAACATTTTCTGATCTCATCGTGCAATAAAAGCATTCTTTTTGAAAAGCCCACTGTATGCATTATTTATTTTTATGCTACTTTCCCAGGAAAAATTTAAACATTTAAATATTTATATACATAACTATAAATGTTTAAGTATCAATTATATATTCTTAATTATATACATGATACATAAATTTAAATATTTATAATTTTATATATTTTTCAAAAATGCACAAACCAACACAACAAATGAAAGACAAATTTCAGAAAATTAATATGAAGAAAACATGTACTGAGAAAGAACATGGAGGAATAATAAGATAAAAAAGTAATCTTGATAAAAAGAATACACATTTCGTTCTACAATATGTATTACTTTAGCCCACAATTTAGCCGTTTAGCCAAGAGCAACTATATTAATATTCTTAGACAATCTGTAAACTAAAATTCCAAATGATCAGCGTTTTGATATAATGTTCCACAATCCTGTCAGAGCTTTCTAATACTTCTGTTTAGATTCACAGTTTCCACATTTAAAATAAATTTGTGCCATTTTTCAAAGCCTACAATCAGGTCTGCTGCCTCAAGGTGGTCAAAGATATCTGTCTGCAGGCCGTGAAGTTTAAAATTTATGATAAGAAAATAGAGATGAGGGATATCAAAACTATACTTTAAACACTTTAAAAATATTTAGATCTAACTCTAAAATGTATCGTATTAGTTTTCTATTGCATAATAACCAGTTACCTCATACTTAGGGCTTAAAACAACATCCATTTTGTTTCGCACAGTTTTACAGGTCAGACATTAAGGGGTTTCAGCTGGGACATGGCTTACAGTCTCCCAAGGCAAAATCAAGGTATCTGCTAGGCTGAGTTTGCTTCTGGAGGCTCTGGTGGGGAGAATACACTTTCAGGGTAAGGCAGGTTGCTGCCAGATTCAGCTCCGCACTGTAGGACTGAAGTCCTGTTTCCATGCTGGTCATTGGCTGGGAGTTGCTTTCAGTTTCTCGCAAACACACATGAATAAATATCTCCACACATATATCATACAACATATATAGAAAATAAATAAATGCATAAATATATTTGTTTTACACATCAGACAAGCTGAATCAACATTACTAGACTTTTTTAAAAATGGGCAGATATCACTGCTTATAATGAAACATTCAAAAAAACATCATCATTAAAAAATTACATAGCCTTTATTAATAAGTAAATTTATTCAATTTTTAAATCTTAAATCTAATTTTAGTAGAGTTTTTTTTCCATAGGTTATTTCCATAGGTACAGGTGGTGTTTATTGATGTTTCCATAGGTACAGGTACCTATTTTTATCTTAAATCTAATTTTAGTAGTGTGCTTTTTTCCCCATAGGTTATTTCCATAGGTACAGGTGATGTTTAGGGTGCTTCCATAGGTACAGGTACATAGTTTATTTCCATAGGTAGAGGTGGTGAGTAAGTTCTTTAGTGGTGATTTGTGAGATTTTGGTTCACCCATCACCTGGGCAGTGTACACTGCATCTTATTTGTAGTCTTTTATTCCTCGACTCCATCACACCCTTCCCCGCAAGTCCCTAAAGTTCATTGTATCATTCTTATGCCTTTGCATCCTCATTGTTTAGCTCCGACATATCAGTGAGAACACATGATGTTTGGTTTTCCTTTCTTGAGTTACTTCATTTAGAATAATAGTCTCCAATCTCATCCAGGACACTGCAAATGCCATTAATTCATTCCTTTCTATGGCTGAGTAGTAATTTAACATATAAATATATATTTTTATATGTTTATATAAATATGAAAATATGTATTTTATATTTATATTTTTATATATTTTATATTTTTAAATTTTATATAAATGTAAATACATATATATTTTATATATATTTATATGATAGATTACTACTATATATTAGTATACATATATACTATATAAATATTATACATATACTACTATATATAAATAGTATATATACTACATATATATATATGGAAGAGTTTTCAGGGTTTTCGAGGTAAACGATCATATTGTCAGCAAACAGTGACAGTTTTACTTTCTGTTTAACAGTATGGATGCCCTTTATTTATTTCTCTTTAGTAGAGTGCTTTCGTTGTAACCATGCAGAATCAATTATTGTGCCAAATTTCTTAGACTACTTATATTGGCAATATGAATGTTTCCCAGAAAATTTGTGTATATTTGCTTTTCAATAACTAATTTCATCTTTAAACAAATTCACATTGAGTTTTGTTAAAATGGTAATCTAGGTAGGTATGTAATTTTAATTACTGCTATAGTCAACTTAATTTTAATAAATATTTTATCATTTAATCATTTATTTGATCATTGAATGAGAACAAAAAAACAAAATACATATAAAGTATACATTTTTGATTTGAAGTATTAGATTCAACATGATAAAAACTTTTTTTAATAAGCTTATGTTTTAGAATACTCTTCAAAAGCTGTAAATAATAGTATGTAATGAAGATGGACAGCCTGGGTTTTCATAAACATTCATTAATATAATGTTATTTAATATTGGCTGCAAATAATGTATATAAGAAAAAAATTTGGAAAAATGTTACAATCTAAAAGGTGGAACTAACAGAGTCAGATATCTAAGTTTGCTAAGTATTAAAAAGTAGATTACATCACTATTAGAAGAAAATATTGAAACTTTAAATTCAGATAAATGCATGAAAACATTCTGTGTATTCTCCCTGTCACTCTTCTTTCAAAAACTCTGTCTACAAAGTGGCAATTACCCTCCTGAATAAGAAACCTACCTCCATACTCTTCATTCTATTCTGAACTTCTGCATTAAAAATCTTGTACTTACAATTATGCCTTCCTTTTTTTCTGCATCAGCAATTATCCCCTGCACAATATTATTTTCTCTTTATTTATCAAAATTTTGAGAATCCAATATCTACTTCTACCACCATAATCATCTGCATATAAATTGAGCTTATTCTTAGCTCAAATATAAGTTCCTTTGACATAAATTGTTTTATTTTTCCAATTTTCATCACAATTTAAGTTGATCACTGTCATTCCTTCCGTATTTTTAATTCTTTTAATCCTATACCACAGTAACTTCTACAAAATTTACAGCTTCACTTAAATTCATTTTTTTCCACTTTTAAACCAATAAACAATGGCCAAAGGGGAAGAATAGCTGGATAGAAGATAGAGTTTCTTAAGCTTCCCTGCACAGCAGGTTTGCAGGTGTGATAGTGCCCATAAGTGGGTCTGTACGAGTGGAGGCGAGCGATTGAAATTTGTAATGCAATAATTGAACATCATACCAGGTTGGTAATTAACAATGTACTCAACAAATTTTAATACTGAATAATATTCAAATCTAGAATTTTTCTTGTTGTTCAACGCTATTCTATGAATTATTGTTTGAGAGTAGAGCAGGGAAGAATTTTTTCATGAGTAGGAAGAAAACAACTGAAAAATAATAACACTCCCTTGCAAAGCTGACTTTTCTGACTAACCTGGCTACATTATTAATAGATTACTACATAGTTAAACGGCTTTTGTGCATGAGATGGTATGCTCATAATTATTTTTACATTTTTTATTGGTGAATGCATTAATATTATGAGTTAATTTTTGGCCAAGTCTAATCATTAGACCGTTTTTTGTAATATAGTTTCAATTATATAGAGTGGGGCTAGGATATCGCAGAATTTATTATGGAGTTTAATTTCTGAAACATGAGTCTTTCCCAGAACAGTGCCTGACCTAGTGTGCTGTATTTATGATTTATTGAACTGATCTGTTCCTTTTTTAGTCTTTGATATAATTAGAAGTGACATCTAGGCTCTCCTAGGGAGTAGAGTTAGCTTTCTCCCAGGTGTTTGATTTTTTTCATCATTTTTTGAAATAAATATTGGACCCTTTATTGTGTTATTTTATGGCTATTGTCACTATTAACCTCTTTCTACCTGGATAATAATATGTGGCCACCAAGGCCAATAAACACTGCAGGTCTTAGCATATTTTTATTAAAGAGATTGCTAGGTTTACTCATGTTTTACACTATTTCTCTTCTCTGCTTGCAAAGACTAAAATATGTAGATATATTTAAGTATGCTTTCAGTCATTTAGTATCTTGAAGTTCTTGCAAGCATACAACAAAATGTCCCAGATACATCTAATTTCATTTATGCCTCGAGTTATAAAAATACTCTTCAAAGATTAGCTTTAGCAGTATCCAAATTCACATGGTACAATTGTTTTTTGAATTACTGTATTCCTAGCTCATACTAAGAGCAAATTAATGCTTGACAATTTAAATAATAATAATAATCATAGACAAAAGAAATATATACACATTACATTTCTTCTTCGAGTTCTTTTATATTATGTACTATCTGAATTGTTCTCATTGCCACCTCCGCCTCCCAGGTTCAAGCAATTCTCATGCCTCAGCTTCCCAAATAGCTGGGATTACAGGCATGCATCACCACACTCGACTAATTTTTGTATTTCTATTAGAGAGAGGATTTCACCATGTTGGCCAGGCTGGTCTCAAACTTCTGACATCCAGTGATCTGTCCGCTTTGGCCTCCCAAAGTGCTGAATTACAGGAGTGAGTCACCGTGCCTGGCCTCTGAAAATTGTTTTTAAAACATATCACATTTAAATCTCAAGACAAGCAAGGAAGTAGATCAAAAAAGGAGCTCAGGAACTGGTTGAAAAAAATTACCAAGCTAAATAATGAAGAAATATCACAATATTTACTGAGCAGAGCTTCTGACATTCCTACCACTTTAAGAAAAGCTCAAGTTAGCAATTACATGTTTCTATTTTAAATACTCTTTTAAAAGTAAATTCAGAAGTGTACATTAGTTGTATATCTTTACAGGATTGGAGAAGCTGATTCATTTGAGGCTCAAAGTCAATTAAAGGTTGATATTGGAAAAATGTTCACTTACACCAAATATCTGCATGTGTTTTTCCCTTTGTAGGTCTACATAACACACCCTAACTAAATCATCATCACTTCATCAATGAAATTATTCCATTTTCCTGTATATCTTTTATATTTTTTAAAAGATGAACTACTATTGGTAACTTTAGTTAACATGAATACTCATACACACATACACAACGTTCAAAATTTTATTCAGTCTTCATGTGGAGAAGAAAAACTTATACCTAGAATCAAAAACCAAAAAAGAAAAATAAGGAAAGAGAAAATGTAACATATTAACTACAACTCTAGGAGAAAAAATGGCAAAATAATTAGTTGTGATGAAGCATATACCCTATATGTTGTACCTAATCATTTAACTTAGATGAATGGCATCAAACCAAAGCCAAGAAACAAAGCATCAGGGGCAAAGACAGAGAAAGAACAGGAGGAAGAGAATTGGAACCGACTTTTTGCATAAAGCAAGAGGAAAGGTGCAGATAATGAACAAGACAGGAAGAAAAAATAAGAAAAAATAAAAAGTAGCGTGGTACTGATAGCAGCAACGATTGTTACACTGACTATAGATGGGAAAGAGCAGACACAATGGCAGAATAGAAGATAGTTCAGGATGATGAGACAAGAATCCAACAGTTTCTCAGCCTGAGGATAAGGACACAGTACTGCATTCTCAAATCACCCAGAACTCATCCTCTCAATCTGAGGAGGAGAGGGATGAAATAGGCAGCAACAATTACTGCATCCTTATCATTCAGAAGGAGTACAAGCCTATCCTGGGGATGGACTTTGTCCAGTCATGTTCAGCCAGGAGATTAGGAATAATTTCCCATGCAAATTACCACAATGACCAGCGGATTATTCAATCCTATAATACACATTATCTCCATCTACCTGAATATTATGCTGCCAAATGAAGCATAAGACAAAATGAAGCAAATGTTATACGATTCTATTTAGTATGTTAGTGTGTAATGTGAAGTATATAAAAAGTTGTAGAAAATGTGCTAATACTCAAACTTACCAAATACTAACATTTTGTAATACATCAATCTTTACTTTTTTCATGCACTTTTGATTTAAATATTGTATTCTTAAAATACATAAGACATAAGAATGCTGCTCAATACAATTTTACAAACTTGAATAGCACCTATACCCGCTTCCATCCACTAAGCTTCCCAAGATGAGAACTCCCCCAACTTTTAAAAACCCAGGTTAGTTTGAATTGCTTATGAATGTTAAATAAATGAAACGATAAATTAGATAATTGTCTATATTTTATAAAATATATAATTATATTTTATAGTTAAATTTATTTAACATTCATAAACAATCTATTCAATATTCATAAGCAAATTCTGGCTTGCTTAGCTGAAAATTATATTTGAAACAGTCACCATTGTTATTGAGCATTTCAAGAGTTTAGTCATTTTCATTGCTGTGTTAAAATTATATTGTCTTGTTTAAATTTCTACAACTGTAGTAAAAATAACTGTATCTGGTACCCCAGATATGGTTCAATAAAGGAAAAGCATAGTTCAAATGTTACCCAGAAACATATATGTAACTCATTTTAAAAATCACATAGAAGATTCTAGATCTATCCCTTTATATTTCATGTAACCCTTATGTTCTATGTGATTGATTTCTGCTATATCTTTTACTCAAAGAGTGCAAATTTTTACAATAAGCAAGAAACAGTAAAATTTGAAAGTAAATAAGAGGTAAACAAAATAATTAGTATACTTTTATGAGTAAAATACTTGTATCTGAAATAGATCCAATAAACCTTTTATGACATTTTAAAAAAATGGTTTCTATAAAAGAATGAACACAATAGATGGGGGATTATGGAAGATGGACTACAAATCATGAATTAGCCATGGAAGAGGCTAGGGATTTAGCAATTTAAGATTGCTAGAATAGGTAGAATTTAAATGACTATGAATCTTGGTTGACAAATCTGAAATTACAAGATAACTAGAAAGCACGAAGCAATCAGGAGGTGGAAGTCATAATGGAATAAATGAAAAAGTGAGGAATGCACATAGTAAAATAATTGAAACTAGAGATGGGAAACTGAGAAAAAAAAATAGTTTCTAAAATTTGAAATTAGCCATGGTATCAAAATGGTCTCAAAGGAAGCATACAAACATTTATACATGCATATATACCTATGTGCATTCATGGATCTATGCATACATACACACACATGTACACTAATACACAACTGTAGGGTGGTGTCAATGTAGTAATTTAATGGAGTGAGAGCTAGAGTTAGAATGGGTTTTAACCCCAGCACAAGAATTTTAAGCAACAGTAGTTCTAACCTCATTCAGCTTAATCTGCTTAGATCATGAGAAATAGTCAATACATGATTAAACCTTTTTGCTTCTTTTAGTATCATGATTTCATTGTCTGTATAATAATAGAGAATTAGACTAAATAATTCTTATTCTGTGATTTCAAAATGTGGAAATCCTGATATTCATGTCATTAACAAAACAGTCTGTTTAAAGGTGAAGACTGTTTAAATCTGAAAACAACGTGGTGGTTAAAAACCTTTGTTACAGCGTTGCAGTCCAGGGACCAGCAGCAGGTGCTAGCAGGGTTGGTTCTTTCTGAGGGCTATGAGGAAAAAAAAAAATCTGTTTTGTGCCTCTCACCTTGAATCTGGTGGCTTGCTGGCAATCTGTATTGTTCCTTGGCTTGTAGAACGTTGCTCTGATCTCTACCTTCATCTTCACGTGGCATTTTATGAATGCGTTTGTCTCAAATTCCCCTCCATGATGTGAACACCACTCATATAGGATTAGGGCCCATGCTAATGACCTCATCTTCACTTAACTAATTACATCTGCACCTATTTTCAAATAGGGTCACATTTTTCAGTGCTGGGGGTAAGGACTTCAACAAATGAATTTTGGGGAAGGACACAATTTAATATGTAACACTACCAGTATTTAATTCACAATAAGAAAAAAGAGGACCAGTATTGCCCTTAAAAATTTGAAATTGCTATCAGTGACTGCTAAAGTAAATTGGAATCATGAAAATATTTTTGATATAAATACCTTTCACTCCTGTCTAAAATATACTAAGAAAATGATTATTATAAGACCTTGTAAAAACATCTCTTAATTTATCCTTAAAATATATCTTTGTCTATGTATGTAAAAGAACATATAATCAAGCAAATGCAAAGCAATTGTTATATAATTACTAAAATTTCAGTCTTTATAATATTCTAGCATATTATTTTAATCTAAAACTTTGAAATTGATTACTCTAAAATGTCTCTTTCTACAATAAGTATGATAATCAGGACATCCACTTATCTAGCTTATACCTTACTAAATCAAAGTTCACATATTTTGTGAGAAACAGAGAAAACACTGACTGAAAATGAATAAAGGGTATAATTATGCACATAGTTTCCCAAGGGATTTGAGAGGTCACATCCACTTTCTTCTCTCTGCCCCTCCACCAATGTCTAATCAAAATCTTCATCCCTATGAACTCTATATGTTCAGTATTTCTCCCTTCACTCTAGACTTTATGTACTTCAACATTTTTGTAACTGCTCTCTCTGTATCAGTATTTTACCCCTGAAGTTTTTCCAACATTAGAACTATATTAACTCTCTAAAATAGAAATATGATTATGTCGCCCTCCTGAGAAGATTCTGCAAGAGCTTTTGGTGTAATATTTAAGAATATTGATATGACAACAAAATGCCTGCACTGGATCTTGCCTTTAATGCTAATTAGCTGAGTTAACTTTACCTTCAAGAAATATGTTTATGTTTACTACATGTCAATTCCCTCACCTGCGAAACTGTGATAATTAAACATATTACCTGCTTTATGTCTGTATTGTGGGAAATAAAAACATGTAATATGTTTGAAAGCACTGAAGACCTACATAAATGATGTCAAAAGTTATTGGCCTTATTGAAAACTCCAAATACAAGTTTGCGTAAAAAGATATGATCAAAGAATTTTTATTTCTGAGAGCACAAATTGTAACATCAAACCTGGTACTGAGGCCACAAGTTCTCTGTTGACTGAAGATAGTCCCAGTGTCACCTATTTTTCAGCCATAATTATTAATAACGCCCATTTTCAATCTCAAAATTTTCCTGTTTGTGTAATAAAGTATACGGTGACCTTATTTATATACTCAATTGTTCATTGCAAAAAAGTTTAATATACATCTATACAAGAAATTTAAACTTAAATTTATTAGCTGTGGATGATAAATTATCATTTTCAAGTAAATCAACCTATTCTACCCTTGTCCACCTCCAGATTCAGAAATAATAGCAGCAGCTAAAATTCAAGCCGAATCTGTGATCTCTGTACTCCACATATTGTTTGTCCTGACAGATGCTAACAACTTAATTTTCACAATAATCCTTTGATAAAATACATGCTATTGTTATTTTTATTCTATAGAAAAGGACACTGAGAATTGAAATATCTTAGGTTATATACATAGTCATTTGCAAAACTAGGGTTTGATCCCAGGCAATTTGCTAGTAAGTCCATGCAGACAATATTCTACTTTATTATACTCCCTTTGTAAATAACTGACCACTTAATGTCCTCTACCTGAAAGAGCCAATCATGGATGTCAGGATAGATATTCCCCAGTGACTATGGCCTTGCCAGGCTCTTTTTTTTTCTTGACACTAGTTCCAGAGATATATTAAGGTCTCAAGGAACTTTTCTTTTTTTTATGCTAGAAACTGTTTATTTCATTCTTCTTCTAAAATCTAGGCATTATTTACCAAATTTCCTAGCAACATAAATTATAAATTTAACCTAATAATTTATTAATAAATACCAGTTATCTATGTTTATCTGAAAACAACACATCTGGTACATGTGTAATTTCTTTCTTGACTGATTTAGGATATTCAAAACCTAATCTCCATTACCAATTAGCGTCACTCATTGCTTTTTTCTAAATAAGAAAAGTCCTTTAAACTAGCGATCTGATAATAAAATTCAAACTTTATTTACATGACTTCCAAAGTAAGTTATGCTTGGTTTCTGCTTGACTGTTTACCATCTTTTCTTGTAATTGCTTCTCCCCATAGCCCCACTAAAATGTCTTTTCGTTGCTTAATTGTAGTACTCTTTCCATAGCCACTGAAAGCTTGAGCATACTGTTTTCTATCCTTTACCTTCTTGACTGGCTAACTTTGATCTTAATGGTTCAGTTTATCTGTAATTGATTTCGTGAATCCCTTTAGTTCTCTGCTGACTGGCTCCCTTCCATACATAAGTCAAGAGGACTCTATTACATGACTCTCCTATATGATTTCTACTTCCCAGGTACTTAACACTTTGAGTAATTGCCCACTAACTTGTTGTTTTACCTTTAAAAAAGTATGTTATGCTTCATTGGGAAGGAACTATGCCATGCTTACCACTAAAATAACTCTTATTAATATGTTAACTGGTAGTCAACAAAGGTATACCTAACTTGATATTTTAATACTCTAGCTGTCATACAGAAATTTACAGCCAATGTCCCTATATTCATTATTTGTACATAATATAGCATAACAATAATCAATGAAAAATAGATTTGCAGATAAAATGTAATTCTAAAATAATATAAAATATTAATTTAATCTAAAATATCACTATAAAAATGATTAATAATGTGCTGCATATAGTCTATAAAATTTCAGCACTAACATAAAAAGGTGTGATTGCTGCTACTCCATTTCGCTAAAGACAGACAAGATTGTGGAGAAAGATGCTTTAAAGGTCCCTATGTTACTTTTTCCCTTTCATGAGCACTTCACTAACTTAAAACTGTCAGTTTGTTGGTGCTATACTTAAGGCAATCCAAAAAATGGCAATGAGGAAATAAAAAACACATTATTCTCCATCCAGAAAGAGTTAGACAAAAAAGCATAGATTTAAGAACAGAAGGAAATGGGTCAAGACTCTGCCTCTTATGATAGCTGTGCTTTTAATCCAGTTTTGATTTTAACTAAAAAGTGCACACTCAGAGAATTGGAGGTGGATAAGAAAAATGAGATTTTTACTTTTGGCCCAAACCAATTCAAATTAAAAGAATGACAACTTGATAGTGAAAAATGTGTGTGGCAAAATAAAATATAATTTTCTACTTCCAAACTTTATAAAGTTTAGAAGATATTTATTAGATGATAGTATGAAAGCCATTACATAATAATATCTCATTAATTACTTTGTAATACTTATTAGTAATGCATTAACATCAACATTCATAATGATTTTTAATGTTACACAAAAATATCTTCTAATCTCATACATACAAAAAAGCAAATCTCACACACACAAAAGCATAATCTTTGGTGGTTAAAGCAGTCCTTGGACAGGTTTGGAAATTTGTCAGGGCCTAGAAACCAATGAAATTTAAACTATGAATAATAAATTTATGAATCTAGAAAATATTTTATTATATAATCAAATCACATAAAATACTTAAGTTTAATTTTTTTAAAAAAGCTTAATACACATATTTTAGGAGATGCATTTTTAATATTTAAATTTTATTCAGGATCAAAACATTTTTGCTTAAGTAGAATCTAAAAAAATATGAATTTGTACAGAAAAAGAAAATTCAATCAACCAAGCTTCTACCAATGAATGAATGAAGAAAATATGGTATATATATATAATGGGGTCATTATTCAGCCATTAAAAAAACAAATCCTGTCATCTGCAACTATATATGGAATTGGAGGACACTATGTTAAGTGAAATAAACTGGTCACAGAAAGGCATTGTTTCTTGTCTCTTACATGTGGGAACTAAAAATGTGGATCTCATGAAGATAGAAAGTAGAGTGGTCATTACCAGAGGCTAAGCAGGGTAAGGAGAGGGGGATGAAGAGAAGTTGATTAATGGGTACAGGTGTATAGCTTGCTAGAAGAAATAAGACCTAATGTTGTTTATGATAAACTATTGTACAATGCAAAATAGCTGGAGAGGAAGAATTAGAATGGTTCTAGCATAAAGATATGAGAAATATTTAAAGTGATGAATATCTCAAGTAAACTGATTTGATCATTACAAATTACATTAATGTATTAAATTACCACATGTACCCTGAGACTATGTAAATATGCATCAGTTAAAAAAGCAATCTAGACAAAACAAAAAAGTAAGTTGTACATTTACTTTCTAAACAATATTAGATAATAAAATTTATAATCCCATGGTTAAATTTTGGCCATTATTTAAACCGGTAGCAAATTTTACTGTGCTTATACAACCAATTTAAATAAATTATGAAAAATGTACTTTCCTCTACATGTGTGGATACCTGCACCACATTATGTAGTGTATTAGCCTGTTTTCATGCTCCTGATAAAGGCATACCTGAGACTGGGCAATTTATAAAAGAAAGAGGTTTAATTGGACTTACAGCTCAACATTACAGGAGAGGTCTCACAATCAAGGTGGAAGGCAAGGAGGCGCAAGTTACATCTTACGTGGATGGCGGCAGGCAAAAAGAGAGCTTGTGCAGAGAAACTCCCATTTTTAAAAAAAAAAAAAAAAAAACATCAGATCTACTGAGGCCCATTCACTATCATGAGAACAGCATGGGAAAGACCCACTCCCATGATTCAGTCGTCTCCCACCAAGACCCTCCCACACAATGTAGGAATTATGGGAGCTAAAAGATGAAATTTGTGTGGGGACACAGAGCAAAACCATATCATCATGTAGCTACCAGTAATTATATGAATATTTTTATTTCAATTTCAGAGACATTTTGTGGGTCTTGCAATCAGGAATATCAATATCTCAGAGTGTTGACACCTGTTGGTAGACCTTGGTTCTTGACTTCTTAGTTTAAAAGAATTTAAACAATAGATACACAACAAAGGAGATGCAGCACTGAGCAATTTATTGCAGAGGAAAAAGACTATTTTGAAAGTTAAGAACAGAATAGACAGTGCACACTGAGAGAGAGAGAATTTAGTGTAGGCTGTTCGTTAGAATGAGACAGGAAAAACTAACACGAGGGAAACTCCCTTTACGGGAGTCCTACATGATTATTCATGAAGGTGTGGGGAGAGTTCTTATAGTAGGGATGTTCTGGGTGGTCCTCTGGGCACACATGTGAAGTAACTGTGCATGCTTGTTCATATATCACATTTCTCATTAGCATCTTAAATCTCCACCTAAGGTTGTGATGTTACTATTATAATGAGCAAAGAGTCAGTCTGAACACAGGTAAAATCAAAATGTACATGCTCTCTATAGGGGAAATTCTCTACTGGAGATAGCTTTGCTTGAATAACCTCGACAACAGTGCAAATACTGGGGCTTATTGTGTTGACTGCATAGTCCCAAGGCTGTCGTGTCCTGAGGACATAGTTACTCCCTTGACCACCTCCTACCTCAAGAGTATTGTGACTTTCACTGTCTGAATTAGTGACAAATTTCAAACACAGAAATTTCATCACAGAAATGATGCATTTTACATTTTTATAAGTAGTGGAATACATTAGATAATTTTTAATATCTCAAAAACATAACTAAATTTGTTCTACTCTGGGACAAATATGCAATGGCTTTTTTTTGGAAAGTAACTATGATGGAATAAAGTATATAGAGTAAAATAAAATATGTTTATGCTTTAAGTTTGGGGTTGAGTGGAGGCATGAAGAGAGGATGTCTTCATACAACTCAATAAATCTTTAGACTGATGGAAATTTTGCCTATCTGTTCTTTTCTCGAAATGGCTAGTTAAAAAAAAAGTGAAAATGGTTATGGTAATTTTGTGTGTGGGACCAGCCCGAGGCAAGATTGTAGTGCTTCCTTCTCAGTTATTGCTTTTCAAATCTTGAAAGTAGCCCAGGAAAAATATTGAAGTTAGAGGGGACCAACAGAAATAATTAATTTTTAAATTTACTTTTCAGATATCCTCTGCATACGTGATAGTCAAGTATTCTGACTGTTATAAGTAATGGTTAACTTGGGATGACAAGGCAATATTTTTTGAATGCCCTTCAGTTTTGTGATTATGTCAATACAGATGTTTATTTGAACTATTTTTCCCTTGCATTTACTGTCTTTGTGCTATTTCATATCATTCACAATACCTAAGCACTTTGAAAAATAGATCATAAGAAAGGAATAAAAGCATAGCATTTATCCCTAAAGAGGACCTGGGATTCTAACTTTTCTCCAGTAAGATAACTTCTATCAATCAACTGGATGTATTTATTTGTTTAGCCATAATTTGATTAAACATGGCAAAGGATACTTTCATTTAAGTAAGTTTGTTTTTAACAATATACTACATGTTGTCTTAGTCTGTTCTGGCTGCCATAACGAAACACTATAGATTGGGTAATCTATGCACAACAGAAATTTATTGCTCACAGTCCCGGAGGCTGGGAAGTCCAAGATCAAGAACGCAGCAGATTTTATGTCTGGTGAGGGTCTGTACCTCATGGATGGTGTCTTCTATGTGCCTCACATGGTAGAAGAGGTGAATAAGCTAATAAGCTCCCTCAGGCCTCTTTTTTTTTTTTTTTTTTTTTTTTTTTGGGTCTTTTTCTATGGCCCAGGCTATAGTCCAGTGGCACAATCTCGGCTAACTGCAATCTCCACCTCCTGGGTTCAAGCAATTCTCCTGCCTCAGCCTCCCTAGTATCTGGGATTACAGGCACCTGCCACCATTCCCAGCTAATTTTTGTATTTTTAATAGAGACATGGTTTCTCCATGTTGTCCAGGCTGATCTTGAACTCCTGACCTCAAGTGATCTGCCTGCCTTGGCCTCCCAAGATGCTGGGATTACAGGCATGAGCCACTGCACCCAGCACAGGTTTCTCTTATAAGGCCACTAATCCCATTTACAAGGATAGTTCACTCAATGCCTAATCAAATCTTAAAGCATCACCTCTTAACAGCATTGCTTTAGAGGTTAGGTTTAAACAGAAGAATTTTGGAGGGACACAAACATTCAGACCATATCTTATGTTTATTATATTTTTTCTAAATTTGTCTGCTTAATAAATTAATGCAGATAGTTATATTATATTTAAGTATATTAAAATTGTCCATTTTGTATATGTGTGTAATCACATGATATAATACTTATATATAATTAATATAATTTATAATATATTAGTATTACATGTAAAATTATAAATGTATGATATATGTATGTTTTTAAAATTATATACTGTACACACAATTGGGATACACAAATACATATTTGGGGGAATATATACATTTTTTCTTTTGTAATTGACTAAAATTTACAGTATGCCATAAAGATACAAAGTTGAATGATATTCTTTACATATATGATTCCTTACATTTCAAAAATTTATTAAAAGTAACTCTCATTAAATTTTATGTAAACATACTCAGTTCTTCGTTTCTAATATTATTCTGCAATAAAGAAACAAGTGCTCCTTGGAGAAAGGACTAATTCTACTGAAACAAGAAATATACATGATGAATCTGGAGCATCTACTAGGGCAGAAAGTAAGAAAGTGCTGAAAATAAATAAATGAATAACCTGTGATGAGCAGGTTATGTCAAAGGGACACAGAAGCTTATGTAAAGAATTTCTAATAACCATAGCTAAAAGACTGAGCAACAATGTAAATAATTTTGAATTAGATGGCAAAGTGTAAAGAGAAAAAAAAACCACGAATTTACACTGATATAAATATATTATTAAATAAATAAACAAATGGTAAGAATAAATACATACGCAAAACTCCAAGTCATTTACATGGATACTCTGTCTTTAAGGAGGTGAACCGCAACTCCTCACTCCAGAAGGGCAAGCTGCATATAGTGACTTTCTTCCAAAGCAGGGGTAAAGGAAGCATGAAAAAGCTGGGGAAGTCACTTCACATTGGAGAAAACTGACAGACACTACCATGGCCACATGATTCAGGTTAACATAAACAGAGATTAGTCATGTTGATATATGCACCCCTGATAAGATGTGATGGGTATCCCACTCTGTGGTCTTCCTCCCTTCAATCCATAAGCCTCATCTAGTCATGAGAAAAATATCAGACAGATTCCAGTTGAGGATATCTACAAATGCCTGACTGGTAACCCTCAAAACTGTTAGGGTGATCAAAAAGGAAAGACTCTGAGTAATCTTCACAGCGAAGGAGACAATTTTACTATATGTAATGTGTTGTCCTGGATGGGATTCTGGAAGAGAAAAGGATAGGTTAAAAAACACGAGTAAAGTATGAATGTTAGTAAATAACCATGTATCAATATTGGTTCATTCATTGTATCATACTAATGTGTGATATTAATGACATACTATACTAATGTATAATAATAAGACATTAGGTGTGGCATACACTAGAAATTTTGCACTATCTTTGCAAAATTTCTGTAAACTTAAAATTATTCTAAAATAAAAATTGTATTTAAAATAGTAAATACATTGCTTAAAACCCCAAATGGATCTAATAATTATTCATTAACCATTGTCTATTTGTTTCACTTTTATTAGTGTTCTCTAACTGGGTTAAAATTATGATTGTACTGAGGTTCAGGGATATTATGTAAAAGGCAATAAAACCAGATAGTTGAGTCAGGATTCAGATCCAAGTTTCTCTGTCCTGTTAACCATTAAACCAAACTATGTCTCCTGATAGAATTATAAAATATTTGGAGTTTTTCAAAAGAGAATGTAAAAATGGATGCATAAATATTTTCCTTTAGCACTATCTTAACTAACAAAGCTTCTTAAATAGCAAAGCTTCCCATTTTATTTTCCATAGCATGTATAAAGTAGACTACATTTTTAAGCTAATTATCAGTAATATGGTTTACTCTATATTTTTTTCAATATAAAATGTTAAAATGCAAAGGCAAATGATAAGTCCTATTAGAAAAACAAAAACAACTTAGTTCAAGATAAAATCAATCAACATTGTGATATAGAAAAATAGAAATATTAAATTTCTAAGACCTTAATTTTCAGTAATGGTTTAAAATGGGACACGTGTTTTTGGAAGTTTTTTTTAAATATACTGCAGATAAGGTTCCACACCTGATTGTGATAAAAAGTTAAAGGAAAATTCTTATGGCTATTTATTATCTTAAAGACATTTTTATATTTTCTAGAACAAATTTAAAAAATCCAAATAAATATTTACTGGAAAAACTCATTATTAAATGTTTAAACTCAGATGTACTCTTCTATCAGACTTCAAGTTTATTGATAAGCACATATGGCTCAATATAGAATGGTCAACCTCTTTTCGGTAATTCTTGTGCTGTTTTTGATGACTGAAACTTCATTGATGTGTTCCTAGCCAATATAATTATTTAATCATTTTTTCTTAAACTCAAATACTTCCAAAGTAAGAATAGTAGCCACTGGCAAAAATAAATAAATAAATAAATAATTTCAACATTAGTTAGTTATAGATTATATATGCCCCATCCCCCACCTCACTTTTCTCCAAAATAATGTGTAAAGAAATGATTTACATTATTACCTCCTAGCTCAGTGGTAACAAAAGTGAATGGTGTTATTGTGAGAATATCCTTGAGCAAATTTTCTGTAAAGAAATAGCTATGGATCATTATTACCCCAGAGGGACATAGTCTCTAGGATTACCCTCATGTCTAGGAATCCATTCTACCTCTGAGCCATGAGAGTCCATTACATAGATATCCACTGCCGCAATTTGACTTGAAAGTCAAAAATAAATAGAGAGGAAAATGTTCAGCCATTTTACTATTTCACTTTATTATTCTCTCTTCCTCCCTTTTTAACTCTTCCCATCCCTTTCTTCCCTTCATCTCCTTTGCTTTTTTTTTAATTCTATTTTTTTCTTTTTCTTTTTTTTTCTCCCTATTTCATTTATCTTTTTCCTTACATACCTCTTTGGTATATAAGTGGCCAAACATTTCCTCTTGCTGTTTTTCATGATTTAGTAAGAAATCTGGTTATGATCTACTTTTTCTTTTCTTTTTTTTTTTTTTTTTTTCCTGAGATGGACTCTCGCTCTGTTGTCCAGACTAGAGTGCAGTGGCATAATCGCAAGTCTCCTGCCTCAGCCTTCTGAGTAGCTGTGATTACAGTCGCCTGCCATCATGCCTGGCTAATTTTTGTATTATTACTAGGAACAGGGTGCACCATGTTGGCCAGGCTGGTCTCCAACTCCTAACCTCAAGTGGTCCACCTGCATCTGCCTCCCAAAGTGCTGGGATTACAGGTGTGAGCTACCGCACCCGGCTATGAACTACATTTAACAAGATAATCTACTAGATGCTATACGGAAAATGAGGAAAGAAAAAAAATATATCAAAATACGCACATACACATGCACATGTGTACGCGCGCACACACACACACGCACAGTCTCTGCCTTTACAATTTATTTTCTTTTTTTTTTTTCTCATGTGTAGTTCTACCCTGCAAAAAGACAAAAATACCAGTGATTTTTGATCATGAAGTATACCTAGCCTGTATTACATTCTCTCACATGCTGGTCTCTGAATTGACTCTTAGAACACAACATTTTGGATGCACCCCCAAAAGTATAAAAGATGGTATTGTTGATATTCTAAGCTTTGACACCCAGAGTGCTTATTTTTTATTCATAGTTTACAGATATTCAATGCAAATATATATTAAATAAACTATGGAACATTTATTTCAATCAGTTAATATAGTGATACACATACTTCCTGATAATACTTTATTGTTATCATATGCTAAAAAACACATTTTGTCTGTAATATAGTGCTGTGTTTCTAGTAAATGTGTTGAGTTTCAGATAATATACTCTGAAAGAACTATTTTACTAATCTCTGTCTTTGAAAAGAATACTAGTTACAGTCCAAAGGGTGTTTTCAGTGAAGAAATGATAAAGCAAATGTGTTTTTCTACCTGACTAGGAATAGATTTGTTTTTGTTGTTTGATTGATTTCAGTATTCCTTACACTCATCAAACAAAATTTTAAGAGAGAGAGGAGAAACAGAGAGAGAGGGAATAACCGTATACTATAAATAGTTGTCATGTAAAAACGTTGATTTAATTCATCCAGTAGACGTTTTTCCAAATAAAAGTGGAAAATCAAATACCTTCTTTAGTTCTTTTCAGAAATTTCTTCTGCAAGGACATTGAAATAAAAACACTTGCAATGGTGAGATTAAGTTGAAAGTAGACCTTCACAAGAATCAAGAGATGCGATCTATTTTAAGAAGGAAATAGTGTGGTATACCCTATTTAGTACACTTTTAGAGATAATTGCTTTTCTACCAGAAGATTTCTAAAGACTTACGTTGTAAATTTTGAAACTGTTGTTTGCAGTGTTCTTTGTTCTTTTGCTTTTCATAGACCAGGCCTGAAATTAGAAGTTCCTGGCATCCTAACTCAACGAAAAGTAACTTTCCTTTCTCTAGTTTAAAATTCAGTAAAATCAATTTTCCCTAGCAGGAAACTTAAGCCTGACCAATCAGAAACTGCCAAATTACCTCCAACTAGAGACCATTTATTAGAATGATCCCAATAAGGCTGCTGCTTCACTTTGGCCAATCACATCTTTTCTTTCTCTTCCTTCTGCACTCACCCTGAAAAAGCTTCCCCCTAGTGCTCTGTCAGCCACTTCAGCTCTGGAGCTGCCTGAATTGTGAATCACTGAATATTCAAAGTATTTACTATTTTAAAGTGACTCAGTTTATCTTTTTTCTTTTTTTTTTTGTTTTCTTTTTATGACTTTTATTTTAGAATCAGAGGCTACATGTGTAGATTTGTTACAAAGATATATTGCATGATATTGAGGTTTGTAGTATGAATCAATTTGTTACTCAGTAAGCATAGTACCCAAGGGATATGCTTTTTCCAACCTTCCACTTTCCCTCCCTTGCCTTCTTGTATTCCCCAGAGTATATTGCTTCCATTTTTAAGATCATGTGTACCCAAGGTTTAGCTCTCACTTACAGGTGAGAACATGGAGTATTTAGTTTTCTGTTTCTGCATTCACTTGCCTAGAATAATGGTTTCCAGCTGCATCCATGTTGCTGCAAGGATATGATATCATTCTTTGTTATGACTGTGTAGTATTCTGTGGTATATATGTACTGCATTTTCTTAATCCAGTCCACTCTTGATGGGTACCTGGGTTGACTCTATGTCTTCGCTAGTGCAATGACTCAGTTTATCTTTTAACATAGCTAAGAATACAGTATTCCTCCCTTCTTAAGTTTTCAACTAAAGCCTTCCTTTTGGAAAGAGGAAGTCAGTGTTTAATGTCCTGCCCCAATGAAGTTAAATTACAGCTGAATGTAGTTGAATGGTGGGGACTTCCTTCTTTTGATAAGTCCTCCCATGGAATAGGTGCTGTACATTGTTCCCAGTGTGTTGATAATGCTATGGTGCTGATTGCCCTTGCCAGTGCATGAGGTAGTAGTTCCACTGCAGGACAAGCAAGCTGAAAAATGCCTCCTGCCCACTTCTGCTCACTGAATACTCAGCTTTTAAATCTGGAGTTTACTCAGAGAGAAGCATGCCACTGTCCCCACCTAGATCTCATGAGCCCTGGATCAGAAATTTTGCCTGAGGGGAGAAACAGGCTATAAAACCAGCTTCCAATTTCTACCCAGAACACCTGACTTTATTTGCAACAGATAAATTCAAAACTAATAATACTCTCAAGAACAGTACCTGAGTGGTGAGAGGCTTTTGTGGGTAGATAAAAGACAGAGGTTAAACTGTAGCCCAGCAAGTTTACAGTAGAAAACCTTGGAATAAAACAGCCAGGAGAGGCTAACATGGTGAAACCCCATCTCTACTAAAAATACAAAAATTTAGTCGGGCGTGACGGCGTATGCCTGTAGTATAGCAGTCTGAGACCTAACTGCAAGGCAGCAGCGAGGCTGGGGGAGGGGTGCCCACCATTGCTGAGGCTTAAGTAGGTAAACAAAGCCGCCAGGAAGCTCGAATTGGGTGGAGCCCACCACAGCTCCAGGAGGCCTGCCTGCCTCTGTAGACTACACCTCTGAGGAGAGGGCAGAGCTAAACAAAAAGCAGCAGAAACCTCTGCAGATGCAAATGTACCTGTCTGACAGCTTTAAAGAGAGCGGTGGTTCTCCCAGCATGGAGGTTGAGATCTGAGAATGGACAGACTGCCTGCTCAAGTGGGTCCCTGACCCCTGAGTAGCCTAACTGGGAGACACGCCCCACTAGGTGCAGACCAACACCTCACACCTCACACAGCTGGGCACACCCCTGAGACGAAGTTTCCAGAGCAAGAATCAGACAGCGACACTTGCTGTTCAGCAATATTCTATCTTCTGCAGCCTCTGCTGCTGATACCCAGGCAAACAGGGTCTGGAGTGGACCTCAAATAAACTCCAACAGACCTGCAGCTGAAAGTCCTGGCTGTTAGAAGGAAAACTAACAAACAGAAAGGACACCCACACCAAAACCCCATCAGTACGTCACCATCATCAAAGACCAAAGGCAGGTAAAACGACAAAGATGGGAAAAAGCAGTGCAGAAAAGCTGGAAATTCAAAAAATCAGAGCACATCGCCCCCTCCAAAGGAATGCAGCTCATCTCCAGCACGGAACAAAGCTGAATGGAGAATGACTTTGACGAGCTGAGAGAAGAAGGCTTCAGTCAATTGAACTTCTCAGAGATAAAGGAGGAACTACATATCCAGCACAAAGAAACTAAAAACCTTGAAAAAAGAATGGAAGAATGGATAACTAGAATAACCAATGCAGAGAAGTCCATAAACGAACTGATAGAGATGAAAACCATGATACGAGAACTACATGAAAATGCAAAATCTTCAGTAACCGACACGATCAACTGGAAGAAAGAGTATCAGTGATTGAAGATCAAATGAATGAAATGAAGCAAGAAGATAAGTTTAGAGAAAAAAGAGTAAAAAGAAATGAACAAAGCCTCCAAGAAATATGGGATTATGTGAAAAGACCAAATCTACATCTGATTGGTGTGCCTGAAAGTGATGGGGAGAATGGAACCAAGTTGGAAAGCACTCTGCAGGATATCATCCAGGAGAACTTCCCCAACCTAGCAAGGCAGGCCAACATTCAAATTCAGGAAATACAGAGAACACCACAAAGATACTCCTCGAGAAGAGCAACTCCAAGACATATAATTGTGAGATTCACCAAAATTGAAATGAAGGAAAAAATATTAAGGGCAGTCAGAGAGAAAGGTCAGGTTACCCACAAAGGGAAGTCCATCAGACTAACAGCAGATCTCTCGGCAGAAACTCTCCAAGCCAGAAGAGAGTGGGGGCCAATATTCAACATTCTTAAAGAAAAGAATTTTCAACCCAGAATTTCATATCCAGCCAAACTAAGTTTCACAAGTGAAGGAGAAATAAAATATTTTACAGACAAGCAAATGCTTAGAGATTTTGTCACCACCAGGCCTGCCCTACAAGAGATCCTGAAGGAAGCACTAAACATGGAAAGGAACCACAGGTACCAGTCATTGCAAAAATATGTCAAAATGCAAAGTCCATTGATGCTAGGAAGAAACTGCATCAACTAACGAGCAAAATAACCAGATAACATCATAATGACAGGATCAAGTTCACACATAACAATATTAACCTTAAATGTAAATGGACTAAATGGTCCAATTAAAAGACACAGACTGGCAAACTGGATAAACAGTCAAGACCTATCATTTTGCTGTATTCAGGAGACCCATCTCAAGTGCAGAGACACACATAGCCTCAAAAAAGGGCTAGAGGAAGATCTACCAAGCAAATGGAAAACAAAAAAAGGCAGGGGTTGCAATCCTAGTCTCTGATAAAACAGACTTTAAACTAACAAAGATCAAAATAGACAAAGAAAGACATTATATAATGGTAAAGGGATCAATTCATCAAGAAGAGCTAAGTATCCTAAATATATATGCACCCAGTACAGGAGCACTCAGATTCATAAAGCAAGTCCTAGGTGACTTACAAAGAGACTTAGACTCCCATACAATAATAATGGGAGACTTTAACACACCATTGTCAACATTAGACAGATCAACGAGACAGAGAGTTAACAAGGATATCCAGGAATTGAACTCAACTCTGCACCAAGCAGACCTAATAGACATCTACAGAACTCCCCACCCCAAATCAACAGAATACACATTCTTCTCAGCACCACATCACACTTACTTCAAAATTGACCACATAGTTGAAAGTAAAGCACTCCTCAGCAAATGTAAAAGAACAGACATTATAACAAACTCTTTCTCAGACCACAGTGCAATCAAACTAGAACTCAGGACTAAGAAACTCAATCAAAACTGCTCAAGTACCTGGAAACTGAACAACCTGCTCCTAAATGACTACTGGGTACATAACAAATGAAGGCAGAAATAAAAATGTTCTTTGAAACCAATGAGAACAAAGATACAACATACCAGAATCTATGGAACACATTTAAAGCAGTGTGTAGAGGGAAATTCATAGCACTAAATGCCCACAAGCGAAAGCAGGAAAGATCTAAAATTAACACCCTAACATCACAATTAAAAGAACTACAGAAGCAAGAGCAAACACATTCAAAAGCTAGCAAAAGGCAAGAAATAATGAAGATCAGAGCAGAACTGAAGGAGATAGAGACACAAAAAACCCTTCAAAAAATCAACGAATCCAGCAGCTGGATTTTTGAAAAGATCTACAAAACTGATAGACTGCTAGCAAAACTAATAAAGAAGAAAAGAGAGAAGAATCAAATAGACGCAATAAAAAATGATAATGGGGATATCACCACCAACCCCACAGAAATACAAACTACCATCAGAGAATACTATAAACACCTCTATGCAAATAAACTAGAAAACCTAGAAGAAATGGATAATTTCCTGGACGCTGACACTCTCCCAAGGCTAAACCAGGAAGAAGCTGAATCTCTGAATAGACCAATAGCAGGCTCTGAAATTGAGGCAATAATTAATAGCCTACCAATCATAAAAAGCCAGGACCAGACGGATTCACAGCTGAATTCTACCAGAGGTACAAGGAAGAGCTGGTAACATTCCTTCTGAAACTATTCCAATCAATAGAAAAAGAGGGAATCCTCCCTAACTCTTTTTATGAGGCCAACATCATCCTGATACCAAAGCCTGGCAGAGACACACCAAAAAAAGAGAATTTTCGACTAATATCCCTGATGAACACAGATGCAAAAATCCTCAATAAAATACTGGCAAACCAAATCCAGCAGCACATCAAAAAGCTTATCCACCATGATCAAGTGGGTTTCATCCCTGGGATGCAAAGCTGGTTCAACATATGCAAATCAATAAACGTAATCCAGCATATAAACAGAACCAAAGACAAAAACCACATGATTATCTCAATAGATGCAGAAAAGTCCTTTGACAAAATTAAACAGTCCTTCATGCTAAAAACTCTCAATAAATTCGGTATTGATGGAACGTATCTAAAAATAATAAGAGCTATTTATGACAAACCTACAGCCAATTTCATACTGAATGGGCAAAAACTGGAAGCATTCCTTTGAAAACTGGCAAAAGACAGGGATGACGTCTCTCACCACTCCTATTCAACATAGTGTTGGAAGTTCTGACCAGGGCAATCAGGCAAGAGAAAGAAATAAAAGGTATTCAATTAGGAAAAGAGGAAGTGAAATTGTCCCTGTTTGCAGATGACATGATTGTATATTTAGAAAACCCCATCGTCTCAACCCAAAATCTCCTTAAGCCGATAAGCAACTTCAGCAAAGTCTCAGGATACAAAATCAATGTGCAAAAATCACAGGCATTCTTATATACCAATAACAGACAAAAAGAGAGTCAAATCATGAATGAACTCCCATTCACAATTGCTTCAAAGAGAATAAAATACCTAGAAATCCAACTTACAAGGGATGTGAAGGACCTCTTCAAGGAGAACTACAAACCACAGCTCAGTGAAATAAAAGAGGACACAAACAAATGGAAGAACATACCATGCTCATGGATAGGAAGAATCAATATTGTGAAAACGGCCATACTGCCCAAGGTAATTTATAGATTCAATGCCATCTCCATTAAGCTACCAATGACTTTCTTCACATAATTGGAAAAGACTGCTTTAAAGTTCATATGGAACCAAAAAAGACCCCACATTGCCAAGACAATCCTAAGCCAAAAGAACAAAGCTGGAGGCATCATGCTACCTGACTTCAAACTATACTAAAAGGCTACAGTAACCAAAACAGCATGGTACTTGTACCTAAACAGAGATATAGACCAATGGAACAAAACAGAGCCCTCAGAAATAATACCACACATCTATAGCCATCTGATCTATGACAAACCTGACAAAAACAAGAAATTGTGGGCATTATCACATGCCCACTATTTAATAAATGGTGCTGGGAAAATTGGCTAGCCATAAGTAGAAAGCTGAAACTGGATCCTTTCCTTACTCCTAATATGAAAATTAATTCAAGATGGATTAGAGACTTAAATGTTAGACCTAAAACCATAAAAACCCTAGAAGAAAACCTAGGGAATACCATTCAGGACATAGGCATAGGCAAGGACTTCATGTCTGAAACACCAAAAGCAACGGCAACAAAAGCCAAAATTGACAAATGGGATCTAATTAAACTAAAGAGCTTCTGCACAGCAAAAGAAACTACCATCAGAGTGAACAGGCAACCTATATAATGGGAGAAATTTTTGTAAACTACTTATCTGACAAAGGGCTAATATCCAGAACCTACAAAGAACTCAAACAAATTTACAAGAAAAAAACAAACAACCCCATCAAAAAGTGGGCAAAGGATATGAACAGACACTTCCAAAGGAAGACATTTATACAGCCAACAGACACTTGAAAAAATGTTCATCATCACTTGCCATCAGAGAAATGCAAATCAAAACCACTATGAGATACCATCTCACACCAGTTAGAATGGCAATCATTAAAAAGTCAGGAAACAACAGGTCTGGAGAGGAATTGGAGAAATAGGAACACTTTTACACTGTTGGTGGAACTGTAAACTAGTTCAACCATTGTGGAAAACAGTGTGGCGACTCCTCAAGGATCTAGAACTAGAAATACCATTTGACCCAGCCATCCCATTACTGGGTATATACCCAAAGGATTATAAATCATGCTGCTATAAAGACACATGCACACGTATGTTTATTGCAGCACTATTCACAATAGCAAAGACTAAGAATCAACCCAAATGTCCATCAGTGACAGACTGGATTAAGAAAATGTGGCACATATACACCATGGAATACTATGCAGCCATAAAAAAGGGTGAGTTTGTGTCCTTTGTAGGGACATGGATGCAGCCAGAAACCATCATTCTCAGCAAACTATCACAAAAACAGAAAACCAAACACCGCATGTTCTCACTCATAGGTGGGAATTGAACAATGAGATCACTTGGACACAGGAAGGGGAACATCACACACTGGGGCCTATTGTGGGGAGAGGGGAGGGTAGAGGGATAGCATTAGGAGATATACCTAATGTAAATGACAAGTTAATGGGTTCAGCACACCCACATGGCACATGTATACATATGTAACAAACCTGCACATTGTGCACATGTACCCCAGAACTTAAAGTATAATAAAAAAAAAAAAAAAAAAAAGAAAGAAAGAAAAAAGAGCTCGGTGCTATTGCCCCAGAGTTTAGAGTGACTGTGGGAATATCCAAAGCCCTGCTCACTCACAAGCAGAAGCAGAGAGTGAATATTGTGTTTGTATTGGTGATTAACTTTTATTATTATAATCCAGATAATCACCAAACAAATAAAAAAGCAAGAAGCAATAAGAAGACCAGGAGACTGGGAGGAGGGAGAATAGAATTCTCCCTTGCCTCTTCATAGCTTTCAGTGGTTGCTGGAAATCCTCAGCATTTCTTGGTTTGTGGCAGCCTGACTCTAATTTATGCCTTCATTATCACATGCCCACTTACCCTCCATGTGTATTTTTGTCCAGTTTGTCTCTTTTTATAAGAGATCAGTCATATTGAATTTAGGGCCACCCAAATCCTGTATGACTTTATATTAATTTGACTCCAACTGAAAAGACCCTATTTCCCAAATAGGGCATATTCGCCGACTGCAGGGGACATGAATTTTTGAAGGACACTATTAAAAACTTTCATAATTAAACACAGGCATAAATTTTCATGACCTTGGATTGTTAGTGAATTCTTAAGTATTATGCCTAAAGAATAAGCAACAAAAGAGAAAATAGATAAATTGGATTTATCAAAATTAAAAACCTTTATGCTCCAAAAAGATATCATCATCAAAGTCAAATAAACAACCACAGGATTGGAGAATACATCTGAAAACTACAGGTCTTAGAAAAGACTTGTATCTGCTAGCCACAATATATAAAGAACCCTTAAATCTAAGTAATGAAAGGCAAACCTAGTTTTAAATATGGGTAGAATTTCTTTTAGAAGTCTGAATAATATTCAATTGTGTATGCATTAGGGTTCTCCAGAGGGGCAGAATTAATAGGATAGATACATAAATGAGTTTATTAAGTATTAACTTACAAGATCACAAGCTGCCACAATAGGCATTCTGCAAGCTTGAGAGGCAGGAGGAGCCAGTTCCAGTCTCCAAACTAAAGAACTTGGAGTCCAAAGTTCAAGGGCAGGAAGCATCATGGGAGAAACATGTAGGCTGGGAGGCTAGGCTAGTCCTGTCTTTTTGCGTTTTTCTGCCTGCTTTATATTCACGGGCAGCCGATTAGATTGTGTCCACCAGATTAAGGGTGGGTCTGCTTTCCCTAGCCCACTGACTCAAATGTTAATCTCCTTTAGAAACACCCTCACAGACACACCCAGGCTCAATACTTGCATCCTCAGTCCAATCAAGTTGACGCTCAGTATTAACCGTCACAGTGTATATGTACCACTTTTTCTTTATCCATTCATCTGTTGATGCATACTTAGGTTGATTTCATAGTTTGACTATTCTAAATAGTGGTGCAATAAACATGGGGATACAGATAATTCTTCAACACACAGATTTCATTTATTTTGGATTATACGTAGAAGTTAGATTGTTGTATGATGTAGTAGTTCTGTCAAATTAGTACAATCTCATGGCTGGTTTCTGGTTTTTTGCTTGTGTTTTTTTTTTTTTTTTCTTTTTTTTTTCTTTTTAGGTGAAGTTACAGTTGAACAATCCTCATACAATTTTACCTGTATCTGGGCCAGATTGCTTATGTTAAGGTGAGATAAGCACCTTATACTTCTATGTGAAATTAAATCACCTAGGCTGCTGCTGCTAACATCAGTGAAGGAACTCTCACACACCTGGAGTTAGTAAGCTTTTCCAGAAATAAATTTGAATCTTTTTCTACTTGTCATTCTCCAAACTTCTAAGCATATTTTGCAGACATGCTTCAGTTTCATAGATGGGTGATACAAAAATAATTGTAACAATATATTGGGGCTATTTTAAATACTCGGTTATATAAACTATTTATTATGTTAAATTGCATACCCAAAATAACAAATATATATATATATATATATATTTCTATACAGAGACGACATAATTAAAAGTGTGAAATAGTTGTTTTCTCATTTTCTTTTCTATAAATATATTTTTTAAAAACTCAGAAAAACAAGTAAACCTAATAATCTGAAGGAAATAGGACAACATTCAAACAGCTGTTAAAATTGGATTTATGCATTAGTTTTTTGACTATTACTTCAGTTACAAACTTAGCCTCTATTCTTACTTATAGGACCAGCTTCAGGGCACCCTGTCTCCACCCCACTGACACCAGTAGCATCTAGCCTGTTGAGACCTATAGCCATTGACACCAGTAACATCCCCCTTATGAGAAATCTGGATCACAGTTAGTTCCATTCCGCTGTTTCTTTAAACTTGTAGGTAGGTTCTGATACTCTAACTTTTTCTCTTTGTTCATCTAGACCTAGAATGGCTAGCTGTTTCCTGCAGTTATTATTTTTATGTTACTTCAGGGTCCGCTGATATTGTTATTCTCCTCGCACACAAAATTTAAGGAATTTAACCATTTTCTACAATGAAATCCCCTCAGCTAAAATAACTAATATAGCTTCTGTTTTCCTGAGTAACGCTGACTAATATAGTCAATGTGTTTTAAATTATATTCTTCATTTGTTCATTTTTCTGAGATATTTAATAGTAAATAAGAAACATTGTTAAAAGAGTATTCTACATTTTTAACATAAACATATCAGAGAAAACATCTCAAGCAGTCATGTCACACACAAGAGATAATTGTTGATGATGAAATAATCACAATAGATGTCATATGTCTTATCATTATTTAAATTATAGTGTAAGGCTATGGTGGGTAGATCACTTGAGGTCAGGAGTTTGAGACCAACCTGGCCAACATGGCAAAATCTCATCTCTGCTAAAAATACAAAAATTTGCTGGGCATGGTGGTGGGCCCCTGTAATCCAAGCCACTTGGGGAGGCTGAAGCAGAAGAATTGTTTGAACCCAGGAGGTTACAATGAGCTGAGACTGCACCACTGCACTCCAGATTGGGTGACAACAGCAAGGCTTTGTCTCCAAAAAAGAATAACAGAATCATAGTGACATATGATTATTTATTACAATAGACATTAGAATTTCATTATGATTACAGTTTGTGAAGATTTCCATACATATTATTTTTTTCTATTGAAAGAAAAGAGGTCTTGTAGATTTTGATCATCTCTATATTCTATAGGACTAGAGTGTAAGATTAGGGAGGCATATATACTGCTGGGTTTTGTTAACTGTGGACCAAATTAAATTTCTTTAGTTTGTTTTTCTGTAAGTCGTTTGCATTTATAGCAATACATTGAATTTCCACTAGTCATTTCCTATTACCAAATCTAATTAATAGATATAGTTGAAAGGCTATTTGATTACATATTTCTAAGGCTGAAAACAGGTATATTAGTGTGCTAGGACTGCCATAAAAATTACCACAATCTGGGTGGCTTGAAAAAATTGTGTGTGTGTGTGTGTGTGTAATATATATATATATATATATATATATATATATATATATATTTTCACAGTTCTGTAAGGCTAGAAGTGCAAGATCAAAGTTTTGGCAGAGTGTTTTTTTTTTTTTTTTTTTTCCTGAATTCTCTCTCCTTGGCCTTCAGATGGCTACCTTCTTGCCTTGGGTTCACATGGTTGTCTCTCAGTACATTCATGTGTTTTCTCTCTCTCTCTCTCTCTCTCTCTCGCGCGCACACACACACACACACACACACACACTGTCCTAAAGTCTTCTTCTTATAAATGAGCCACATTATATCAGAATAAGGCTCACTCTCATTGCCCCATTTTAATGTCATTATCACTTTAAATACCCTATTTCCAAATACAGCCCCATTCTCCCCTCCCTTTCCTCCCCTCCCGTCCCCTCTTCTCCCCTCCCGCCTTCCCCTCTCCTCTCCTCTTCTCTTTTCTCTCCTCTCATCTCCTCTCTTGTCCCTCTCCTTTCTCCCCCCTCTCCCTCTCCCCCACTCCTCTGCTCTCTTCTCTCTTCTCCTCTCCTTTCCTCTCCTCTCCTCTCCGCTCCTCTTGTCTCCTCTCCTCTCCTCTTCTCTTCTCTCATTTATGTTTTGTTGTTTTTGTTTATTTGATTGTTTTGCAGTTTTTAAGAGATGAGGTCTTACTGTGTTGCCCAGAATGCAGTGGAATGATCATAGCTCACTGCTACCCTGAACTTCTCAGCTCAAAAAGTTCTCCCAATTCAGCCTCCTGATTAGTTGGAGCTACAGATGCATCTTGTTGTGCTGGATTAATTTTTTAAAAAAAATTCTTAGAGATGAAGTCTATATTGTCTAGACTGGTCTGTGCTGCCACTCCTGGCCTCAAGCAATCCTCAAGCTACCATCACATTCTGAGGTCCTGGGGTTTAGGGCTTCAACAATAAATTGAACGGGAAGGCACAATTCAACCTATAACAAGAGGAAAACTGTCCAAGAAATGATTTAACTTATCTTTACACTAAAAAGCCTATGAGATTAAGTGACTTGCTCAAGTTAATTGAGATTGTTAGTGACAGAGATCAGCGCAGAACCCCTATCCCTGCACATCTATTTCAAGGTCTTTCCCATTTTACTATTTTTCCTCCATCCTTGTGTCAAATGCACTACTGTGAATTAGTAAGTTGCACCTAATATACGCATACATGGTTGGCATCCTAAAAATGTTTTCTAGTTTCCTATTCTATTATGTATTATTGGTTTAACATTATTATTTGGTTATAATATTTATTATTGGTTTAACATTATTATTTGGTTATATTATTTATTATTGATATAACATTATTATAAACTTTGTAAATTTCTATTTCATAAGTGTGACACTTATGAAGAAGTTAACATATTGGCATTCAGTAAATATTTTATATTTGATCACATCTCAAGATTCTTGTGCATTTCGAACTAACTCCGCAGTTATTCTAAAATCTTTACATCAGAATATCACTGAAAGTCTCTAGATAGGTAAAATATACATTTGAATGTATATGTAAAACAGGTACAGGTTTCCTTTGATTTATAATATTATGAGAATAAGCACATAGTAGAAAACAAATAAAGTGCAATTCATTTTAAAAGTGATTATATAAGATAAAACCTAATTCATGCTGTATTCCAATAAAATATAAATTTCCTAGTAAATCATGCAAATGACAAACTGCTTAAACATAAATACAATCAAGACTAAATGAGAAGTGCTTAAAGCCAAATTGAAAAGAACCAAAAGAAATGAATCCAAATTAGCTATGTATACTTGAGGTCTTCAGTTGGAAATAGTAAGCATGCTGTGGTTCAGAATATTTATAAATAAATGTCATCCTACATCATATTAAATTACACCAGTCATGTTTCTAGTTGTCCTTTCTTTAGATTACAAAAGTCATTTTAATCATCTGGTAATCTTTACAATACAAACTTATTGGTCAATTAAAAAAATTCCTCGTCAGTTTCATGTTATTTTGTTTGTGGTGCTATGATTATTTCATACGTGAGTAAATAGTTCTCTCAAAAAACTTCCTCTGAAACAAAGTCATATTAACTCATTTACTTGCCTAGTTTCCTACAGATTCTTGATTTTTCAAAAAATCCTTGTTTCTTTACTTGGAACAAGCATCTTGAATTAATAAACATCAGGAAACTATATGCCAGATCCTCCTGAATGTACAGCATAATGCTTTATGGCAGTCGGCAGACGGATTAAAACTAGAATGCGAACATATCCAGGGGTCTGATCTGAGAATAAAGTCAAGGCCTTAGAGGCAGAACAGAGGGGTATGCTTCCAAATAGAGCTTTGAGACTAAAAACTGGTTTACAGGTATAAATATGAGACTTGTCATTATTAGCATAAGTGAAAGTTCCTAATCAAAATTCAGTACCCATATGACCAAGGGCATGGAAGGCAAGCAGGAAAAGTCCAAAAGATTGAGTAGTGATTCTAGATTGGCAGCTAGCATCACTGAAATCATGTAGTTGATAAGGTGGTATAGATGAAGTAAGAATGGAGCTTCAACGGAGAATCCTAAACAGTACAACTTAAGGACAAATAAATATTTATCAGGATATGAGTCCAAATACAGAACTCAGTTACAATCTGACTTACAATACATTCATTTATTACTCAGAAATACGAATGAATAGGCTTGTGTCTCCATGAACATATGTGATTTTACTTCACAGAGTCCTTCTGGAGTACTTTGCTGACTGAGATGTGACAGATTCTAAAGGTTCTGAAGCTTGGCTATGGGCATTGATCTCTTGATAAGTTAGTTTCTTTGATCTTATCACCACAGAGAAAACAAACAAATTATCTTTCTTGTTTGCGAGGCCAAATGTATTGTTAAACCAAGCTGTTACAGACTCAGAAATTCTGTTCCAAAAGGGAATACTGACAGGTACACTTTCTTTTTCAGATTGTCTCAGCTTTGCAAAGATGATAGAAAAGCGTATCAGAACGAAGTAGGACAATGGTCAGCCTCTTTCATTATGTAGGAAGTATGCGTCCTTCCTACATGATCGTGATCACATGACTAAGTCTCATGTTTGTACATTCAACAGCTAAGAAATTTAAGTACTCAGTGGCTGGTTAAGTTAAATTGTTATGCTAACAATCCTGGTGCCAACACATTTAGCTAGCTCCACTAAAGGCTAATTTCTGGGCCAAAATTTATTGATATTCCTAACTATAAACATTATTATAACTTCTGTAGATTGTAAAATATAAATAAAGAGATGTCCTTGATTTTACAAAATTTAGGCACTAGTGAATGATAAAACAGGCATTCTTTACAGTGAAACTAGGGAAACAAGCCAGGGATTCAAGCACAGAGGAGAAAAAACGCATAAGATTTTAGAGTTATTCTTACCTATCACGTTTACTACCTTCTATTTAATCCTCACTTGTCTTTAAACAATCTATATACATTTTCTTTAACTAATTTGATTCATACAGTTGTATCAAAGTAGAATAAGTCAGTGATCTAAAATTCTATTTTGAGCTCTTGCTAGACATCTATACCCAAATGCAACATAAATAGATTTTCAGTCTGTCCCAAACTGAACTCATCATGTCTCAAAACAGGTTTTCTTTTTAATCCCTCATCTCTCTCAATAGTTCCACATGTTATTCCGCCAACTTGAAACCTTGGAGACTCTCTAGTTTTCTTGAGCTTCCTCATTCCCAAATCTAGTCACCAATATCGATTTTTCCTATTTAAAACATTATTCAATTTATTCCTTTTTCTGTGTCTCTAATGTTTTGCATTTCTGTAACTGTATTTTCTAGTTGTTTCCTGATATATTCTTTTAGTTAACTTTATTCCAATCAATGCTAAATTATAGTGTTTTTTTCCTAAAATGTAAGTTGATCATTTCAATTTTTGCTCAACGTTCTTCCAAAGCTTTTTAAAAATATAAGTATATAAAGCATTCACATAGGCTGTGTGACTTATTCCTATAAGACCAAGTTGAGCTGTTCAATTTTATCTATTCCAATACCTTCTCTACGTTATACTTAGAAATATTTGACAAACTTGTCCTGAGCTCATACATCACCCAGCCTTTGTATATGCTACTCTCCTTGCTTAGCATATGCTCAGACTTTTGTTTTCAGCCACTAAATATACTCTTTCTCTGCAAAGGTTTTCTTAACTACCTCAGGCAGAGACTCCATTTCTTTCCATTTGTTTTCACTCTTTTTGTATATATTTCCATTAAAGGGATGATTACATTTTAATAAACCAATTCATTTGTATTTTTCTTGGTTTTGCCTCTAAATCATATGTTCCTTGAGAACAAGGACTGATCTTATAATTACTGTCAATAAATAACTTAGCATTACATCTGTCACTTGAGTGATGTTCATCAAAGTAGTAAGTACTGTTGGATATTTCTGAAAGTTTTACAAGTAGTTCCCCCGATACCTCCTCTCTACATACATAGAATTATTTCAAATGTGTGACATTAGTCAGTGGGGTGGGCAGAAAGTCGTATCATCCAGTTGTGGGAATTAAGGAAAAGAAAGTTCCCTTAATCAGGATAAGCTATGTTGCACTTTGCTGACAAATAACCTCTCATGTCCCCAACTCTGTAGCTGGATAATGAATGTTTACTTTTCATTCACCACATAAGCTGTGAATATGAGTGTCTTTTCAGGGCAATTCTCCTCTATTTGACATATCAGCAATCCATATTGATAGAGTCTCCACTATGTAGAATTCTTTGTTTTCACAGTCAACATGACAAGAGAGAATGGAGAATCTCCTATTAATTTGTATGTATTTCTGTGAGTAATTGATTCACTTTTTATTGGATTATTTTCCATTGACAAAAATAAGTTATATAGCTATGCTTAACTTCGAGGTGGCAGAGAAGTATAATCATCCTATGTGCCTAGGAGAAGATAAAGCAAAAATATTGGTTTCCTCCATAAAGATACAGGAACTAAGTAACAAACACTAGCAACAGAGCCTTTCATATCAAATATTTGCATGTCAATTAATTAAACAGTAAAACCATTTCATACTAATAAAACATCAACAGTGATATGATTTTTTAAAACTCTTTTGTGATTCTAATTAGATAGTGTCTGTTAGGATTAGCTAATATGAATGAAATACTGTGATTCAACGTGGCAGGATAACTGTGTTTTTAAAGACTGTCAGAAAAATAGGCAACGGCACACTGAAACATATGGGCATTATGAAAACTCCATACTTGAACACTATTAAATGTATTAAATATCAGTATTAGTTTATTTAATTATTAATTATAAATTTTGAATTTCTCCCAATTTCTAAAACTAAATTTGAATGTGTATTTGTTTGGTTGCATTGTATATCTGTTTCTGAGAAGAGATAGAGTTTAGTTATTATAAAATATCAAGCCACACAAGCAAGATTTTTTTCTACAAACATATGAATGTCACTATATTTAAGATAGTGTATTTTATAACTGCAGTTATGATTGCTAAATAAGTTAATATGCAAATAATACATAATTTATTGTTAGTGGAGTTCTTTCTATTGTCCAACAATATTTTGTGTTGTCAGAGATCCCAGTTTTAAGAACTACTCCCAGCATCTTTGTGATTATAAAGAAATTTCCCTTTTGAACTAAAAAAGCAAATTTCTTTTTTTCCAATATCTCTCTCAATTACCAGCAATCAATCTTTTGGTGTTTTTTTTTTTTTTTTTTTAATTTGGTATTAATTCATTTGAGTAACTGCTAAACTATTCCATGTCCCCAAATAGTTTGATTTGTAAGGATGACAGCAGATGTTCTGTTGAGTAGAAAATTACTCTAGTTTTGTTTCTACCATCCTTCTCTATTTCAGTAACATAGCAAACACTCACGATGGTGAACTTTCTTTCTTAGAAGGTGACTTGGGTTTTATTCTTGCCAGTTGCACTTAAACAATTCTTTACTTCTTCCTGAAGATGAGAGGATTAGTAATTTTCTTTTTCTCTGTTCTTTACCTTCTGATTTAGGATACTCATAGATAAGTGCCATTGCACATCATAATTCAACTTTACATTTTGAGCTGAGGGAGAACTATAGCAAGAGTTGAAGGATCTCTCCTTTAGGACCATTGAGAATGTAAAGTGTCTCTGGAGACACAAAATCATACTAAGATTTTAGAGTGATTCTCTGCATGCTTCTCTTACTCTGCCTATTATATATTTATATTATGCAATTTTCCCCTTAGTTAGCATTTAATTTTGAGTATGTTACTAGCTACAAAATGATGACTTTATAGGCCCCCTAGCCGGCTCTAAATTTTGTAAAATGTTTGATGTATAGAAAACTTAGTTCCTTTTTAATATTAGTAGAATCTACTGGCAATCTCAGAAACATCTAAGGGCCATTTGCAATGTGGTCAGTAACAAAGTAGAGCGACATCAATGCACTTTCACTCCTTATTGTAGAAGGATCCATCATGTTGAAACATTGTTAAAAAAGAAAACGTAGACTCATAAAATACCTACTTATAAATTTGTTCAATTTGTAATTATAATTTTCCTTTAATCTCATATGTTGTCTAAACATGAGTTTACTATACATTATTTGTAAATTGGCCATGATCATTTAAAAAGAGATGCTGTAAGATTTTTACAACTTGCCTTTTTCTTAATTAACTTTACATGTATATATTTATTATAAAATACCAGAGAATATAAAAAGATATTTGTTTACAAAGACATTAATATATCTTCTTGAAAAGAGATAAATACATCTCTTTGCAAACAAATAACTTTGCATATTGTACATACATAGTTATTTATAGAATTATTTGTGAATATTTTATAAATTATTACATTTATTGAAAGAAGATAATGCTTTTTATCTTTCCAATATTAATTAAGAAAAAGGGTCAACATATGGGTCCTATGCTTATCATCAATCAGTATTAAATTCCATCAATTGAATGTCTAAAAGGAGTACTAAACAATTTATATCTAATTACTAAAAATATTGGCTCTAAAATTATCTTCCAAATGTTCAGTTAATAATGAAATTTTATTCATTGCAAACCACCATGTCACCGATTACCACAACACTAGCAAATGGAAAACCAAAAGGAGTATATGCTTATGGGATATAAAGCTAGAGAATCATCAAATATTTTATACAGATATTTATGTATAATTTTCAATTTCCATGTAACATACAGTGAATCTCTTATTATCATTTTATTTTTGAATTTTAAGATGGTTAAAGTGAACTGGATTAGGTTTTACGCCAGTGTTCCTGTATTCACTATCAAAAATTAGTATCTCGCTGCAACCAATTTGACTAATAAAATAATTATTTTTAGTGAAATTCAGTGGTAACCTTTAAAATAATAAACAATAATTAGCATTTATTCATTTATACTGTAATATAATATATACATTTTCTTTACATATTCCTATGAATATTGTACACGATTTTTACGTACAGAAATATTTTAAAAAATACCATAAAGTTTACCTGAAAAGTTCCATAGAAACTTCAGAAAGGGGAAAATACCACAATTAGGTCTCCACTGAGGGCAATGGAAGTGGATGCATTCTTTTCTATAAGAATTTCTTTATTTTATTATAACAGCACACAGGTAGCCAAAAGGCCTAATGTAATGAGTATAATAATTTGCATTTTTCAGTTCTGAAATATGTCATGCTTACTAGAGAAACAAATCAATATTTTGATTTTCCATTTTCTTCATAATCAGTGTTTTAAATTTTTGATATATTATCAATTCGATTAATGTTTTCTATTTAATTTTTTTCTATGTGATAAGAGCAAGCTACATTTAGTACACTTTTTGTAATAAATGGCAGTTCTATTTTTATAATTTGCTAATTTTCCTAAGATAGCTAATATGGCTTGGCTGACAATGACTTAAGTTACATTTTGTCATAATTAACTCAAGATAAGACACATTTTATAAGGCATCAACAGTATTTTTTTTTTTTTACTTTTGCTGTGATCTTTCAAAATTTATTTAGTAAAACAAAAGACCTATTATAGTACGTGCTTTAATTTATTAAACTTACTTAATTCTGACACTCCCTGTTAGTCCCATAGAAACTGCATCTATCTAGACCACTAGTTTGACCAGTATGACTACATTCCCTTATTACCACTGAGCTAAAAATTGTCCAATAGCTCAAACGTTTGTACTGCTTGCATGTGCGCAAATTAAGCTACTATGTACTATATCTTTTGCCAGAAAAAGTTTGATAGATAATTATGTTAGAAAGAATGAGATCCAATTTTCTAAAGATGATGAGATTTTTGTGGTCTAGAAGCTGCAAAATGGCCAACATGATCTCAATAAGAACAATCATTTTGTGATTTTTATTCTATATAGTTAATATCCTTTCAAAAGCAATATTATGAAGAAAAAGAGGAAAGGAATGTGTGGTTTTATTTCCAAAATAAAAATGTACTGAATTTAGAGTTTTAAACATAATTCCAACTGGATCTGAATCAGCATCAGGCAACTTCCGCACAGTTTGGCACAAGCTCCAAGGGTTGGCACCTTTTGCTCTGCAAAGGCCCAGAACTTGACAAGTGCTTTTGGATGAAGGTGTAGTGGCACAGCTGTTTGGGGGACCTGATGGAGCATGTGTCTAAAATATTTTTCCAGCCAATATTAAGCACTACTTTTTCTTTTCCATGAATATTTATCAAATGAGAAATAAACACCAAATATAGAGAAAGTGATATTGTTGGAACTGGTAATATATCATTATCATTACAATTTTAAAAGAACATTATAAATATCGGTAACAAAAAAGGATAAATAGCAATATCAACAAAATAGTGTAAAATAAATAGGAACATGTATTTTTGTGTATGTTGCATACTTTAAATTTTTTAGCCTTCTTTTTTTTTACCTCATGTTTCTGACTCAAATCAAGTTCATGCTTAGAATATTTCTAATCACTGTAAATGAAACCAAAGGAAAAAAATGGACAACATAATGTCTATTCTTTACTCAGCATTCCACATTTATTTGAAAAGTTGAAAATATAAAGTAGTTACAAAACATTAATAATTCACAAACTGGAACATCAGGTATTTTAAACATGTCCTTTCAACACTAGGCAAATGTTTAAATGGGTGTGGGGGGCAAAAACACCTTCTTAGTATTTCAATCTGTTCCCCAAAGCTTCTTGGGAAAGTAAGTAGGAGAATTATAGAAAATATAAGCTGAAAAAAACATTAATGATCTTTGTCCAGCAAGTTAAAATATAATTATATGGCAATTAGTGCTATCTTACTGAAGGTTTTTTAAATGGTAGTTAAAATTAATTAACTTTGACTTATATTATAACATAATACCTAAGCCGTTAAGAAAGGGCAAAATCTGAACATGAATGTTATTTTTCTAGGGATATAGATAATTTAAAAAAAATTAAACCTAAGAATGAATGGTAGATTGCAAAAAGTGGCCTTGATTCTTGATTTTACCCTGTATCCACATCTTTTTTTGTGCAAATGCAATTCTCTCTCATTCTGACCCCAGGCCAGTCAGCCAGGTAACTTATTTTTCCAGCAGGCTATCAGTAAACTAGATGCAAACACAGATTTTTTAAGGCCCTGATCATTTCTGTTTCTGCTTTTGCTTCTGAAATGGCCATGAAAACAAGCAAAAAATGTAGGATACAGAATATTCATTTCAGGATATTAATGTAGTTTCCGGTTAATGCTGTAATAAATTACCACAAACTGAGTCTTTTAAAACAGAAAAAAATGTATTCTTTCACAGCTCTTGGAGTCAGAAATGTGAAATCAGTATCACTGGACCAAAATCTAGGGGTTGGCAGGGCCGTACTCCCTGTGAAGCCTCTAGAGGACAGTCTATTCCTTGCCTCTTCCAGTTTTTTGTGGCTGCTAGCATTCCTTGGCTTGTTTCCATGTTACTTCAATTTCCAGTTCCACAGTCATACTCTCTTCCCTTCTGCTATCTATAATCTCCCTCTGCCTCTCTCTTATAAGGATACTTGTGATTGCATTTAGGGCCAACTCAGATATCTAGAATAATCTTTCCATCTTAAAGTATTCAACTTAATCATATTTGAAAAGACCCACTTTCCAAATAAGGCAACATTTACAAGTTCTCTGGATTAGTACCTGATATCTCTGCAGTGAAATTTTTTTTTAGTTTACCACAGTCTTCCTTTGGCTCAAAAGGTTCACATTCATAACACATGAAAAATACATTCACCCCATTGCAATATTCCCAAATGTCTTAATCAATTACAGCATCAACTCAAGTCCAAAATTTCACCAGTTCAAAAGTTATAAATATCATGATCTAAATCATGTAAATAAGATGTGTGTGCAGCTATGTCTGATTCATCTGGGGAAAAAATCCTTTCCAAAATTCCTTTCCTTTCTGTGGACTTCTGAAAATAGAAGACTGGTTATCTGCTTCCAAAATAGAAGAGTGGGACAAGTGTAGGAAAAGCTGTAGACATTATTTCAAAAGGTAGAAAACGAAAGGAAGAAAAGGATCACCAATTCCAAGCTATTTCAAAATCCAACAGAGCAAATTTTATTAAGTTTCAAGGTCTAGGAATGATCCTTCAGCCTCTGGGCTCATGGCTCTGCCCTCTGGGTCCACAGCTGGGGCTTCTCTTTTTTTGAGGACATATATAATGACATTAAAGGCCTACCAAGTAATTTCAGAGTTATTCATCCATCTCAAGATCCTTAATTATACCTGCAAAGACTGTTTCCAAATAAGGCGATATATAGGTTCCAGAGATTAGAATCGAATATCCTCGGGGAACTTTCTTTCAGTCTCCCATACATAATCTTCCCAGCCAAGGCCAGTATAGATAAGTAAGTGCATCCAGCTGAGACCACCTATGTTACAGAACCACAGCCTCAAGCACTCAAGAAATGTTTAGTGTGGTACAGCATTACTATGGATATTGATATTAGATATACAAGAAAAGACTTCAAACTTAGCAAGAACACATTATGTGCTAGGAACTTGAAGAAATTCAGTATAATTTGAAGAAATTATTATAATTATTAGGAACTTGAAGAAATTCAGTATGATTGAATAATTTCGGTAACCTGAAGAAATGCAGTATAATAAATACAGTAAACCTAGAATTTATACGACAGGGATGGGAACAGAACTGTCAGGGTTGGCAAAAGATAACACAGGAAAGTAAGCAGGAATTAGGTGTTGAAGGGCTATTTGAGCCATATTAAGGCATTTACAATTTGTAATGATTACTATAGCAATGGGAAAATATTGAGGCATTTGAAGCAGAAGAGGCATTTTCACAGATATCCTTCTAAAACTCTGATTGGACTCAATACTAGACAAAACTCACCAACTACTAGCTCTAGAAAAATAGGCACTTGGTACTTTTGTAAGGTTAAACAGAGAAGTCACTGTGTATACTTGAGAAGCCAACTAGTTTACATGTTTATTCCACGACTGCTTGCCCTAAACAAAAAGACCTTTCATAATTTATTTTTGCAGATTTTAAAAATGTATGTCTGGTTCTCAATTCCAACAGTTTTGTGAAGATCTAAAAAAAAATGCTACATTTTATTTCAGGGAAAATAAAACGGATTGGAGAAAAAAGACTGAAGTGGGCAGACCAATTTGCAGGATACAGGAGTCACATACTGCATGGAGGCCATAATGAGGAATATATTAGATAGATGTACATGTTATTTAGGCTACAATGTTGACCATATGTGGTGATTAATAAAAAACCTACAGATATTTATCCTTTTTTTTCAAAGGTGTAACCCATGGAATGCAATATTAAGGATGAGAAGAACAGATTTTTTGGGGAAAATAAATTAGTTAAATTTTATATATGTGTTTTTTGTGGCACTTGTGGGATTTCCACCTTGATCAGTGATTGATTATCAGTTAGAGATGATCAACAGACTGGTGGCTATATGGCCATATAGTTAAGAAAGGGAAGCGAGCTGCGAAAAGAGTTTGTGGATTCATCAGTATATGGAGAGAAACTGAAGCAAAGGAATGAATGAGTCTTTTCAGAAAAATGTGTGAAGTGAGTCCAGGGCAGACCCTGACAAACATTACATTTAACAGGATAAGTAAAGAAAAAAAATTAGAGGAAGTTGAGAAAAAGTGGAAGACTTATAGAAGGAAAGCCATAAATATGTCTCTTCAAAATAGCCAAGAGAAGATATTTTTTAAAACGGAAGGAGTGTTCACAGTTATCTTGGTCTATGACTTCAATTTGGCTACCAAGACAGCCTAGCAGTGCTTCTGTTTCCTTAAACTATTCTTAGCTCCAGTTTTCCTAGCAACTATTTCAAACATTTACATTTACTTTGAACTCACCATGCCTAAACCCACATGCATCTCATAACTCATTCTCAGAGAAGGCTTTGTTTTCTAACTTACACACACAAAAATAAAAACTCTATTGGAAGAAACATTTTTCAGTTTCCTAACTGTGGCTGATTACGTTCTCTGTAACAGAGTTTGCCTTGCTGGGTATTTATTCCAGTACAACTTCTGTTGAAGGAGAGGGAAGGAAGCAGTGTTAGGCAGAGAGAGAAGAAGAACTGTGGCCCTGGAAAACCCCATGGAGAACTTTGGAACATATATGCCCCATCAGAGTTGTCCAGTGTTGAGTTAAAATATACCCAAGCCTCAATCAGCCATTGATGTGTGATGTCCTGGGAAGAAGGCCATTCCTTTGAGCAAAGTGGCTGTCAATAGCTGAGGCCAATGCTGAACTAGAGGACAGCTGTGGCAATTAATGCTATCTTGAAGGGTAATCTGAGTAGTATAATTTAGTGAGTATAGTTACAAACATACACTTACATACGTATCAATCTTCTGTTTCTTCTCATTACCTAGGAGAGATCTCCTTTCCTAGGCTAAGTACTTTTTTCACCAATTTAGTACTTCCAAGTTTTCTTAAGTCTCTTTTTGTAAGTGACTCTTTTTGTCAGCTCTTTCCTAAACATATTTAATATGTTTCTTATGCTAAAAAATAAAATGAGAAAACCTCATTTATCTACATGTATTTTTCCAGACACAATCCTATTTCTTAGAATATCCAATACATTTAAACGACTTGTAAAGTTATATGTGATCATTTCTCATTGTTCATTCTCTAATCCCATGTTCCGCCTTACCTAGTGCTCATTTCTGTTATAGTCTTTTTTAATTGTTATTTTTTTTGTTTGGCCCCTCCCTGCCTCCCTTTTTGGACTGCTTTTCCTGTTTCCTTTCCTGTAATATTCTTCCTTCATATATTTTTACATTAATATTTTCCCTCTTTCTTCAGGTTTAAAAGAGGATCCTTATTACTTGCCCACAGAAAAATCTTGATCCCTTTATCCTGTTCTCTATTTTTTATCAAAGAATAACTATCTGAAATGATATATTCTTTATTTGATTATATATTAATTTTATTTCTCCTCATTGAATGCAAGCTCTATAAGAAAATAAAGTTATTCAATAAAATATTATGAGCAATAATACATGATGCAACAACGTTATAATATTTGTTTTTACATTAAAAGGACATCTTAATTCTGTATTTTCATGACAATGTATCATATATTAAATGTATAAGTGGAAATAAATGAATGTAATGGATTTATCCAACAACCAAATAGTAACTGTATATTCTGAAACAAAACTGTGTATTATGAAGACTCATGCAAAGTAGACTTCATCAGATAATTTAGGATCTCATAAATACAAATATATAGAAAGAAATTATAGCATACACAGTAAAAAAAAGTTGTATGCAATTTTATAGTAGGAACAGTGGTGAAATAAGTTTCTGCTAATAATCTGTAGTATTTTAATGTATGTTAAAGTTGGATTCTAACCAACTAAACCTGCAGTATAGTTAACATTCTAAAAAAAAAAAAAAGTCAAGGTCTTTGAGACAGATGAATAATTCTACCAAACTCCACCCTCTAACTTACCTATATTTTAGACTAATTTAGAGACCTGTTGGATTGTTTAATCTATAATCATTATAACATCATGCTGTGTCTGCTAGATAAGAAAGCACAGGGCTGGAGGGGAGAATCAGACCATAGTGCTGCATCCTTGAAAATAACATAAACTGCCTTGTGCCATATGGAATGCTGAGCTAATAGTCCATGTTCTCATATCATGTTTGTGGCTTTGCTGATGAAGGTCCTAATGAAAATGACCAGTGGGGTTGATAGTACTTAACAAAGGAGCAGAAGCAGCATTGACCAGGAAAAAAGGAGCTAGACTGATGCTGTCAACAAAAATTGTAGAACAGAGAACTACATTCTGAGATATGTATGTCAAGTAGCATACTATCTCCAAGCTTTAAGATAAGAAGAGATTATGGGTTTTGCCTAACATAATCAAAGAAAGGTTAAAAAAAAAAGGAAGTTTATTCCAATTTATATGTTCAGGAGAAATATATTTGCTCTGGAATACCACTAACAGTCTCTTTTCAGGCTATTGGTGACCAACATATATGATATAAATTCATCCTAATTCCAAATCCACATCTAAAGAGAAGAGGGTAATAAGAATAATTGTTCCCAAGCTGACTAAACAAGACAATCTTCTGAGTGACTTGGAAAAAAAGTTTTAAAGATTAACTAGCCCGAACCAATCTTAGTAACGACACATTTCGATTATGGGGTACATGCATAATCAGCTTTTAAAGCTTGCATGGGGATTTGATGATCAGCAACATTTGGGGACCTTCAAAGGCATTGATGGAATGAGAGGATATTACGGACATTAAAGCATACTCCTCTAACACTGAATAAGGAGAAAAACAAAAACTAATCGGGACTATCAAAGTACCACCAAGCAGTTCAGAACACTGCTTATTTTTGATGTCATTAATTCTTCATGTTTTGTCAAAAGAATGCTCAAAATGACCTAAGAATCCAGCAAGGCAGAGAAATACAGTATACAAATATTCTGCTTAAGGAGGCAATGTATTGCACATTATATTTGAGAAACATTTCCATAAAATCAGCAGATAAAATTGTTTTGAAAGTTTGAAGAATTACCTGTAAGACATACTTTGGTAAAAGGCCCTCTTTCCCAAAAATGTCCCATAAATTGCTCTGCTTTATATAATGTGTCAAATATTCAAAATTGTCTTATTTGTAAAACATTATGAAATCTATGTGCTTAAAAATGATGTGATGTCACTATTAATTTTCAATTTGGTTGACAATAATATGCTTTAAAATTTGAAAAAAAAAACACATTTGCATTTTATTTTAAAACATTATGCTGAGCCCAAGAGTTTGAAGACCATCCTGGGCAATGTGATGAAACCCTGTCTACACAAAAATAAAAATTAAAAAAATGAGCCAGGTGTGGTGGTATATGCCTGTGGTCCCAGCTACTTGGATGACTGAGGTGGGAGGATCACCTGAGCCCAGGAAATCAAGGCTGCAGTGAGCTGAGACTGCACCACTGCACTCCAGCCTGGGCGACAGAGTGAGATCCTCTCTCAAATGAAACAAAACAAAACAAAAGAAAACAAAAACAAAACGTTATGCCACAAAGCTAAAACATGTTGATTAACATCTCTTACACATATTTGCTCAAGCCTCTGTCATGTGAGCAAATGAATACATCTCTTGTGAAAGTGTAAACTTTTCTAATAAAGATGCTTTTCTTTCATTCTTCACTGGTTGCCTAAGAACCTGCTCTTATAATTTTCATCTCCAAGGGCACAGAGTAACATTTCTTACAAATTCTTATTAATTACTCTTAAGAATTGTTTTAATTTTTGGCTTAATATTAAAATTATATTAAAAAGAAAATACAGGAATAAATCATATTTTATAGAAGGCCAGAGAGCATGAGTTGTAAAAATTCCTTCATTCTATCTTCTCACAGTTTAAGTCCTGACAATCCATAACTAGACATAATGGGTATGTGTGAGATTTGAAAATTACATAACAAAATTGTAAAGGGGAAAATATATTTTATTCCAAAGTAGTTTTGAAGAATGGTAGAAAACAAATGAGTACAACTGAAAGTTTGAGGCAAGGACAATTGAATAGTTGGGAATAGGCCAAAAAACAATAGAAGGAATTAGCAGCATGGAGAAACATTTGCCCAGACAGCAGCCCAGGATTACCTAGGGAATTGGTTGTGACAATGAAATGAATTAATTTTGATTAATATTTGTAAAGAAGTTGAGGGAACATAATAGTTTTTTAGTCCATAGCACTGAAATTTTAAATAATGTGCATTTTCAACCATAATTTACCATTCGTCCCGTATCTACTGACATCAAATCTGTCTACACTCAGAAGAGTGACTGAAAACAAAAGCCAAGCCAAGCAAAACAAACAAATAAAATAACACATATTTTAATGTGTCAAAGTTCTTAGAAATTGAAATACATTTTTTCCTGAACCATGTTTCTACTTTTCAAGGCATTTTTGAATCAAACGTTGTCATACTTTCTTTTCATCTTTTTCAGGAAAATCTTATTCAAATGAATCTCAGCAGGGGTGATAAAACAATAAAAAAAATGTTTGCTTCACGTTAGTTTGCTGCAAAAGATTTCTACTCTGTTCTTAATCTGAAAGAACAATTTTGAGTAACCCAGGGTTCATAGAAAAGGGTGAGAAAAAAAATCTTGGAGCTATCACTATGGCTCTATATTCAAATATGTGAAGGTAAAGAAAAGCATATGGCCATGACTGAGAGACCTCAGAGTGGAGCACTTAAGGAAATCAGCAGGAAAAATAAAGTGCCCATTACCAAGTGATGATTTACTGTATAATTTATGGGGGAGTAGAGTATGCTTGAAACTGCACTTAGCACCTGGATGCCATGAAATATAAATTGAGATGAAATGTGCTCATGAAATTCCATTAATAAGAAGTATGATGTTGGTTTCCTTTCTATTTTGCTTGTAGCTTAATAGAAAGCAGAGGTAAGCCTAGGCAATATTCAGTGGCTTTTATTTGCTTATTTCCTGGACTCATGAGACCTTGGTTATCAAAGAGAGTTTACAGGCTGTCTGGTGTAATCTCTCTCTTTCTTTTGTCTCTCTCTTTTTCTTTTTCTCCTTCAACATCTTTGACATATGCAAACCTAAAACACCAAACTGTGTATTCCAGAAAGATTGTTACATAGTTACTCAACCATTATGCATTATCTATCTATGATATACTAGACACAGTATTTGCCACTTGGGATATATTAGTGCCATGGTCTGAATGCGTCTCCTCAAAATGTATATGTTGAAATCCTAACACCTAGGGTATTGAGAGGTGAGGTTTTTGGGGGTGATCATATGATGAGGGCTTCACTCTCATGAATGGGATTAGTGTTTTTATAAAGTGGGCCTGAGGGAGCTTGTTTGCCTCTTCAATCCTGTGAGGACACAGGGAGAAGGAGCCATTTACAAGAAAGCGGGCCCTCACCAGACACCACATTTGCCATGTGCCTTAACACTGGACTTCTTAGCCTCAAAAACTGTTTAGAGACAACATTTTTGTTGTTGAGAAGCTATCTAGTTTACGACAGTTTGTCAGAACAGCTCAAATAGACTGATACACTCAATGGACAAAAGTGACCCAAAGCCTTCCTTCCTGGAGCTTATATTCCCACACGGCAGATCGGGGAGGTGGTTGGTTTGTGGTATTTGGTATATTAATCATGGTTCTTCAAAGAAACAGGACTAATAGACTGTGTGTGTTTGTGTGTGTGTGTGTGTGTGTGTAGAAAGAGAGAGAGAGAGAAAGAGAGAGAGAGAGAGAAATGTATTTTAAGGAACTGGTTATTTAAAACAAAGAAAGGAGGCTTATGGAGGTTGACAAGTCCAAAATTGGCCAGATAGGTTGACAGGCTGGAGACTCAGGGAAGAGCTGATGTTTAATTCAAGCCTGAATTCTTTCTTACTCTGGGATAGGGCAGTCATTGGTCCTATTAAGGCCTTTAACTAATTGGATGAGTTTCAGCAACATTATGGAGGACAAACTACTTTACTTTAAATCCACTGATTTAAAGTTAATCTAAAAACAAACAAACAAACAAAACAAAGCAAAACAAAAAACAACAACAACAAAAAACCCTTACAGAAACATCTAGAATAATGTCTCACTAAATAAATATCGGGGCACTATGACCCAGACTAATTGGCACATAAAATTGACTATCATATTCTGAAAGTGAGGAGATTTACGGTAAGGATACTATAAATATAAATGATGACCAACCAACTAAATCAGAATATTTAAATGTTATTTATTCACACCTTGCTATAGTAAAAGAGCCTCTGTCTCTTACGTTTTGGCAAAGAATCAAAGACAGAAGACGGGGAAAGATTTACAGTGTGAAAAATGCAACGCTTCAAGCATTACCTGATTGGAGGCCGTTGGCACGGGGAAGTCTAGGCGGGTTAATGCAAAGCAGGCATTCTGTGTGACTGGTTAGGGATGCATGTTTGGCTTTTCTTGTTGGTCCTAAGTTGGAAGCAGAATAAAAATTACATCAACTGTCAGTTATTAAGTAGTGACCATTTTGAGCTGTTTGTTATGAAAGTTATTGTTTTGTTTCCTGGATCATTACTAGAGATAGGAGTCTGAATTGTTACAAGTCTGACTTACAGCAGACTGGCCTCCTGGGGTGTTTATTATAAGGAGATGTTTTCCTAGACAGGTTGCTGCCAGGTGTCAGTCAGCGTTCTATTTTTATATTTGGTCTGGCCATTGTTTATTTGTATATTCAGTCTCCCAATATAGATAATATGCAATGTAATAAAGAAGTGAACTGCATAGTATATAAGAAGGTGATAAATATTGCATGGAAATTCTAGAATAACATATAAAATACTCGGAGTACAAAATGGGGAAAGGCGTGAGAAAGATTACAGTATTAAATTGTTAAGAGCAAATTCATTTACAAGGCGAGATTTAAGTAAAAACTTGAAAAGGATGAAAAAATTAACCAAGCAAAGATCTGAGGAAATATAACCCTAAGCATATTGAATAGTTAATGTTAAGCCCTTAATATGGGCTGATACTTGATGTTTACAATATATTTGAAATAATTACAGTGCCTCTCCCCTATTATCTTGAACTCACCCTCTTTTACGTATTTTTCACAATTAGTTATACTTTGAACCATTCATTATCCTAAAAAGATGATATTAGAAGTTAAAAGAAAAAGAAAAAAAAAGAGAGTGACAGAAATAACCAGAACAGAAGTGAAGTCGGTAACCAGAGATCACTGGCTTGTAGTCAAATAAGGCTTATCTTTGGAATCTAGATTCTAACTTGGAATTAAAAAAAAAAAAAAAGGAGAGAGAGACATTTTGGATATTTTGGATCTCTCTTACATCATGATAGTAAGGCAGTTGATGGCATCCAGGCCAGACAAATACATTATGATAAAGTCCTTAACATGGGCCTTTTGATCTGAGTTTTGAAATTAAACAGATGTTGCATGCTTAAGCTTTAACATACAACTTTATAACTGTTGGTCCATGTACACCACAACAGATTGAGGCTGTAAAATAATCTAGAATGTGAAATTGGAGAGGACATTTTGAGAAGACTTTGGGAGGGGTCTTCAAATTGCTATGAATCTAAATATGGTTCAGTTCCCAAAGGGGTGGGGACTGTTTTCTACTCCTTACCTCTCGTCTGGTGAAGGGTGCTTCCAGAAGTTTACTCAGAGGACTTCAGAAGTATTCTCTGGAGTCTAAATTCAATCCGTGATGTCTCGGGGGCAGCACAGAAAACTTGAATTGCCTTCCATTAAGGAAATAACTACCTTCATATTACAAGATAATGGGCTGGAGAATGTGTGAGTTTTTAATGTAGAACAGATCTGGACCACACAAAACAGGGAGTTGTTCTGAGCTCTGTCAAATTCAATCCAAGAGGTAATTGGGCCACTGTGAAGAGATCACACAAGTTTGAATAAGAGTAAGGGTGAGATTTAAACATTTCCCCAGATTTCAAGAATGTTGGCCGAGGAAAGGTATCCCTTTCCGTGGACCGTTTATCCTTACTGTGTTTCGATAAATGAGTAACAGCAGTTAAAAACAAGGCCAGAGAAGAAAGCCTGTCTTTCCATGTGTGTCTCCCCTGTGCCCCCATCTCAAATGCCAAAAGCTGGTCAACTGCTTTGGCTATTAGAAAAGGGGAAATATTATGTTTGCTATTTAAGGCTAATGCAAAATTTTCTGTTATTTATGATTTATCAGAAATCTCATGGAAAGTGACCAAATGTTTAGCCACAGGAAGGTTCATGCACTTTCTATTGAATACATTTTAAAGGATTAGTAGGAAACTAACAAACAAAACGGCTCCTATTTGGCTAGAACCCATAGGATGTGCTCATTCCCTTTACTAGCTGTATTTTTGCTGTACTATAAAAATGGAATGTTTGACTGCCTTAAGGTGAATGACTTAGAACTAGTGTTTCCATAAGTAAAGTCTGTGGGCTGAAATTTCTGTACCACATAACTCACTACATTTAGGCCTCACATCTGCCAAGAATAGTGAAACAGTTTTGCTTCTGGACTGATCAGCTTCTAAAGTAATCCCTGATAATCATTGCCTCCTTGTATTAACTTGACATCCTGTGCATTCTTCTAACCCAGAATAGGGTTTACAGTAAATATAACCCAAAAGGCTATCATGCAAATGATTGTATTTGACTTCCAACGATAGGTCATAAGACACTGCAGCTTCCACTTTGTTATCTCTTGGATCACTTGCTCCAGGGGAAACAAGCCACTATGTCAACAGGCCCATCACTGAGACATTGACATAGGGAGGAACTGAGGCTTCTTACCAATAAACAGCTCAACTTGCCGGGCATGTGTGGATTAGAAGTGAATTTCTGGCTGGGGGCAGTGGCTCATGCCTGAATCCCAGCACTGCCGTAGGTTACTATGGGTGGATCAGTTGAGGTCAGGAGTTCAAGACCAGCCTGGCCAACATGGTGAAACCCCATCTCTACTAAAAAATACAAAAATTAGCCAAGCGTGGGGACACACGTCTATAGTCTCAGCTATTTGGGAGACTTGAGGCAGAATTGCTTGAGCCCTGGGGACAGAGGTTGCAGTGAGCCAAGTGGTGTCATTGTATTCCAATCTGGGCAATGTTGCAAGATTCTGTGTCAAAAGGAAAAAGAAAGAAGGAAAGGAAAGGAGAAAGGAAGAAGCAGATGGGAGGGGAGGGGAGGGGAGGGAAGGGGAGGGAAGGGAAGGGAAGGGAAGGGAAGGGAAGGGAAGGGAAGGGAAGGGAAGGGAAGGGAAGGGAGGAAGGGAGGAAGGAAGGATTGAATTTATCACTTCAGGCAAGCCATCAGATGAGTGTACTCTGAATTGTTACCACTTAAGAAACCAAGGCCCAGGACCATTCAGCTAAGACACTTGTGTGTCCCTGACCCTTAGAAACTGAGATGTTTATTGCTGTTGTTTTAAGCCAATAACGTTTTGAGTAATTTAGTACATAGCTGTAGAAAATTAAGACAGGTTCTAATCTTATTCATAGCACTCTTAAGGTTGTCCACCCAAAGACGGATTTCCATTTATGGATGATAGAGTGTTGTATTTCATCTCCCTCTTTTGTGCAAATAACCACCTCTAGCTCCTTCCCTCACATAAAGCCTATATTCTCAAGCCCTAATCTCTGCATGGGCTTTAAAAATGTCGTTCCCATGATCAATAACTCCTAGAAATGTGCACTTGCAAAGTTCTGTTTTTACGTTTGGAATACAATAATTTTCCATTTTTGTGAAAAACAATATTCTAGCATCTTGGGAAGAGAGGCTATTTTTTATCAGAACTACAGGAATCTTTAATTTTCTCATCAAGCCGAAGTTAAGAAGATCAAAACTGTTCATGCCTCAACCCCTGGTTAATGTAAGTATTCCAAGTCTGAATATTCATCTTTTTAGTGACAAAGTAACCTCAGGTAAACGTCACACATAATATTTCAGCCAGGCTAGCATTATCATCCCCTAAATGCTATTTTCCTAAAATTACTTTTTTATTTCAAATATTAAGATTCTGAGTCAGTCCTCTGATTTTACTGAGAAGTATTGGAAAAAATGTTTGCAGAATAAATAACTTCATTAAAATAAATTATTGTTTAAAAAGCAGGTTCATGGGCTCTCCCACCTGAGTCTATCAAGTTGAGTGATTACATTTTCTAAATCAATATCAATGGAGTTTTAACTTAAATGTTAATACATTCTGGTAGTGTAGCTTAGAGAATCTGACTCAATACAACTGACGTAAAACCTGGAAATCTGCATTTTAACAATCAAAAGAGAGAATTCTGATAAAAGTGAAACTAGTGACCACAATTTAAGAAATATTGTCAACGTTCTCTCCTCATTTATTGTTTTTTTTTTCTTTTTTTCCCACTTCTTACCACTGATTCTTTAAAGGCATTTTATTTATCTTTTTTATTTTTTTGTGGGTGTTTAGCTTTTTTTTCTTTTTGCTTGTTTGTTTGACTAGCTTTTATATGGCCTCCGTAGTTGTGATAAAAGGTACTATGGTCTCGAGGAGTGAGTAGAAAGAACAGCAGCAGCAGCAGCAATGCTTTATGGGTGGGGGCATTAAGCAAATCAAGTTTTCCTAAGTCAGAGCCAGCTACATAACATTTCTGTGGAGATGCAATTAAAATGAGTATAAAACATCAATGTGAACTATTCTAGGATAAATGGTAATACACACAGTAGCAGATATTTATACTTGTTTCTAGTTAACTGCCAGATGCTAACTATATTCTTAATATTAACATTTAAAGAAACTGATAGCAGGATCGGGAGAGGGGGGACTGTTTCAAGTACAGATAAAGATTTTTGATTGAGGTTTGAAGTTAGAAATTTCTTTTCAATTTATAAAAGCAATTATGCGTTCTAGTACACAAGAGGGTATATCAAGTTCACTGTAAAACACGTTACATATTTGATAGGCAACTGAAAGTACAGCCCGGGTAATTTGATGTGATGCTCTTGAAGAGCTATGCACACTAGTTTTATTTTTTTTTTTCTTATCCTGTTAATGTAATTTGACTTCTGGTCACCATAAAGAGGGAAGATTTAAATTCAGGGTAAGACAATGATTAATGCTTCTTTCCAGAGAAACATCCAAAATATTAGTACATGAATACACATAAGGATAAACAAATTTTGTATGTTTGAAAATTTTGATGTATTTGTTATTTTTGTATGAAATACAATAAAGTTATTAATAATATTATATTAATATGGAGTAGTCTGCTTATTCATGAATACATTGAGATGCAAATAATTATTAATAAAATTAGATTTTTCTTTCCATATTATACTCAAAATAAAATAGGATTTGGAATGTAGTGTTGTCATTCAAAGATTGCACAATTGCAGTTTTAGCTATCTTTGGGTAACACAGAAAATGTCTGACTCTTCATACTAGTTTGTGACTTTGCTGAAGTGAAGTAAAAAAAAATTAATTGCTTGTGTTTCAAAGCTGGTGTACAAGAGAAAACCACATAGGAAGAGAATGAGCCTATTCTACAAGGTGTATCACCATCTCAAACCACTCTTTTGGCCTCTATTAACTCTGAAGTATACATTACATGGGGCTAATGAGCTTGGATATTCTCAAAGGTTTTAATAACATAACTTGGTTAATAGCCCCTCTATTCTGTTAGAATCTGCTGAGACTCAGTTTCCTGTGTAAAAAAAATCTGAATATTAATAAGATTTAATTTAAGAATATTCATTTGAGGTGGAAATTTTATATATATATATATATATGAAATACCCATAATGACTAATTGCTTTACAAATTCCTGTAATAATACTATGATTTAGAAGTATTATAATTATAATAACTCATCAGTGATTCAATGCAAAATGTACTCATATTTTCAAGTTTTTAACAAACTGTAAACAACTGTTGATTCCAAGCAATAAAAAAAATTCTAATTAATTAAAATGTTCTTATAAAGTAACAATAAAAGGTGGAAAATTAAATTAAATCAAATAAGATAGTTATTAATAAACTACAATTATTATTAACTATCAAATAAGATAGTTATTTAATAAAGTAGTTATTTTACTAAAGCTAGAATCAAAATATTCTAAAGATAAATAATATCTTTTAGAAACCATTCTTTTTTCATATAAACTTTGATTTAAGATGCCAAAAGCCAAACTGCCTCAATTATCTTAGAAATTAAAACATGTAAAATTTTATAGGAAAATATGAAAAACTGAAGATCTAGTTACAAATGTGGTATCTCAGAATAGCAAAACTTTTCAATATTTTTTTGCTTTTCATTAATTTTTAAGAACTTGTTATTAATCTGAAATGATATACTCAGATTAATGTATATCAATAACTTCCTGCATAAAGTAGACACTGAAGTATCAACTATGTGTCAAATGTTAAACAGATCATGAAGATACTATGAAAAAGCTTATCAAATACACTTGGATGAAAAAAGATAAAAATTCATAATAAAACAGAACTTACCAAATGAACACAAGAATAAACACAAATCCACTGTAGTCCTATACCCAAAAAGCAAAATAAATTTTCAGTTGAAAACCTTCCCACAAAAAAATCTCTAGGCCCACATGGTTTTGTTGGTTGAATTCATCCATTCAATTAGAAAAAATAATTGTAGTTTTTAATAAATCTTCCATGTATTACAATTTTTCAACTATTTTATGAGACCCATATAATCTTGATAATGAAACTCTAATAAAGGTACACAATAAAAGCATGATTACAGGACCATTTCTCTCACAAACACAGAATCAGAAATTTAAAAAATAATAACAAATAATCGAATACATAAAATTATAAGATGTTCAATACTTCATAAACAAGTAGGACTTAATTGAGTAATGCAATCTTATTTCAATTAAAACAACAAAATAAATCTAAACATTAATACAATCAAAGAAAAAACATGACTATCTGATATAAGAAAACCATTCTTTTTTTTTTTTTTTTTTTTTTTTTTTTTTTTTTTTTTTTTTTTGAGACTGAGTCTGGCTGTGTCGCCCAGGCTGGAGTGCAGTGGCCGGATCTCAGCTCACTGCAAGCTCCGCCTCCCGGGTTTACGCCATTCTCCTGCCTCAGCCTCCCGAGTAGCTGGGACCACAGGCGCCCGCCACTTCGCCCGGCTAGTTTTTTGTATTTTTTAGTAGAGACGGGGTTTCACCGTGTTAGCCAGGATGGTCTCGATCTCCTGACCTCGTGATCCACCCGTCTCGGCCTCCCAAAGTGCTGGGATTACAGGCTTGAGCCACCGCGCCCGGCCAAGAAAACCATTCTATAGAACTCAACATAAATTTAATTACCAAAATAATATTTAGTTGATCCTTGAAGAATACAAGCTTGAACTTGTATTGTACATAAGTTTTCTTCCACCTCTGCCACACTTGAGATAGGAGGACCAACCCCCTTCTGTTCCTCTTCTGCTCAGCCTATTTAACATGAAGACAATGTGGACTATTTATTTTTGCTTTTGTGGTACTTGCTTTTGGGTTCTTGGTCATGCAGTCTCTGCCTAAGCCAATGTCTAGAAGGGTTTTTCTAATGTTATCTTCTAGAATTTTTATGGTTTTAGATCTTAGATTTAAGTCTTTGATACATCTTGAGTAGATTTTTGGTAAGGTGAGAGATGAGGATCCAGTTTCATTCTTCTACATGTGGCTTGCCAATTATTCCAGCACCCACTGTAAAACTCCTTTTAGCAGTTTTTGTATTACTGGCTTGATAGTGGCAAATTTTCTCAGCATTTGTTTGTCTTAAACAATACATTTAAAGGTATTGTTTCCTTTGATGAAGATCCATTGGTTAAATTTGGCTTTATTTCTGGGTTCTCCATTCTGTTCCATTGGTCTATGTGTCTATTTATTTAGCAGTACCATCCTGTTTTGGTAACTATAACCTTGCAGTATAGTTTGAAGTTGGGTAATGCAATTCCTCCAGATTTGTTCTGGCTTAGTCTGGCTTTGGCTACGAGGGCTCTTTTTTCTTTTTTCTTTTTTTTTTTGGTTCCATATGAATTTTAGGACTGTTTTTTTTTCTATGTCTATGAAGAATGATGATGGTATTTTTATGGGAATTGCATTTAATCTTTAGATTGTTGTTGGCAGTATGGTCATTTTCATGATATTGATTCTACCCATCCATGAGCATGGGATGTGTTTCCACTTGTTTGTGTCATTGATTAGTTCTTTCAGCAATGTTTGCAGTTTTCTTTGTAGAGATCTTGTACTTCCTTGCTTGGGTATATTCCTAAGTATTTTATTTTATTTTATTTTGCAGCTGTCGTAAAGAGATTGAGTTACTGATTTGATTCCCAGTGTGATTTTTGTTGATGTTTGGCAGCGCTATTGATTTGTGTACATTGATTTTGTATCCTGAAACTTTACTGAATTTATTTATCAGATTTAGAAGCCTTTTGGATGAGTCTTCAGGATTTTTCTCAGTGTGATCCTATCACTGGAAAACAGTGAGAATTTAACTTCTTCTTTACCAATTTGGATGCCCTTTATTTCTTTCTCTTGTCCGATTGCTCTGGCTAGGACTTCCAGGTCTATGTTGAATAGGTGTGGTGAAACAGGACATCCTTGTTTTGTTGCAGTTTTCAGGTGGAATGCTTTCAACTTGTCTTCATTCAGCATAATGTGGACTATGGGTTTGTCATGAATGGCTTTTACTACTTGAGGTATGTTCCTTCAATGTCAATTTTGCTGGTGGTTTTAATCATAAAGGAATACTGGATTTCACCAAATGGTTTTTCTGCGTCTATTGAGATAATTATATGGTTTTTATTTTTAATTCTGTTTATCTAATGTATTACATTTATTCACTTGCATATGGTAAACCATCCCTGCATCCCTGATATGAAACTCACTTGATGCTGGCATACTATCTTTGTTATATGCCATTTATAAATTTTCTTTATCTTTTTGAAGAACCAGCTTTTTGTTTCATTTATATTTTGTATTATTTTATTTCAGTTTTATTTAGTTCTACTCTGATTTTTGTTATTTCTTTTCTTCTGCTGGGTTTGGGTTTGGTTTGTTCTTGCTTCTCTAGTTCCTTGAAGTGTGACTTTAGGTTGTCTATTTGTGCTCTTTTAGATTATTTGATGTAGGCTAGCACTGCTTTTTCTGTATCCCAGAGGTTTTTATAAGTTGTGTCACTATTATTCAGTTTAAAGAATTTTTTACATTTTCATCTTGATTTTATTGTTGATCCAAAGATCATTCAAGAGCAGATTGTTTAATATTTATGTATTTATATAGTTTTCAGGGGTTTTTTTTTTGGAGTAAATTTCCAGTTTTATTCCACTATAGTCTGAGAGGATACTTGATATATTTTCAATTTTCTTAAATTTTGAGACTTGTTTTGTGACCTATCATATGGCCTATCTTGGAGAATGTTCCATGTGCTGATGAAAAGAATGTGTAGTCTTCAGCTGTTGGGTAGAATGTTCTGTAAATATCTGTTGAGTCCATTTTTTTCTAGGATGTAGTTTAAGTCCATTGTTTTTTGTTAAATTTGCCTTGATGACATGTCTAGTGCTGTCAGCGGAGTATTAAAGTCCCACACTGCTATTGTGTTGCTATCTATTTCATTTCTTTACTAGGGATTGTTTTAAAATTTGTGGAGTGTTACATGCATACAAGTTTAGAATTGTGATATTTTATAATGACTCTCTTTGTCCTTTTTACTGTTGTTGCTTTAAAGTCTGTTTTGACTGATATAAGAATAGTTACTCCTGCTTACCTTAGGTTTCCATTTATGTGGAATATCTTTTACCACGCCTTTACCTTAAATTTATGTGAGTCCTTATGTGTTAAATGAGTTTTTGGAAGATAGCAGATACATGGTTGGTGGATTTTTATCCATTCTACCATTCTGTATTTTTTAAATGGAGCATTTAGGCCATTTACATTTAATGTTAGTATTGAGATATGAGGCACTGTTCTATTCATCATGTCAGTTGTTGCTTTAATATCTTGTTTTCTTATTTTTTTCATTGTTATTTGTTATGCCCAGACTGTTTGTTCCCCAAAGAAGACCACCAGAGTCCACAGTCAAAGCCAAGCGGCAAGGATCTTTACTACAAGTTCGAACTTGGTCCCTCCTTACACAGTATACAAGAGGGCCCTGAACAATGCGAGCGTTTGCTTTTTATAGCCCGAAAGTTGCAGGGGAACAAAGAAATTCTTTTGGCTCCTGCGCTTTCAGTAACCTTGAATGGCTGTCTCCTTATCGGAGACTTTCCAGGTGGTGTTTATACTGGGCTCAGGGAGTTTGAGAGATATATGGTGGTGGGATGGGAGGATGGGATGTGTCTGTGCTAGGCTCAGGGAGTTTTGAGCCTGGGGCTGAGGAATGTGCCCAGCTCCTTTCATTCCCGCCTTCTTTTCAGGTATCTTTAGAGCCAATCTTGGGTCTTATAAGTCTGATTCTGTTTCAGCATTTACAGGTTGGTATTGGGCTCTGAGGACCATGAGTTGTACGGTGTCAAATCTTTCTTTAACAAATTGTAAAATTCTGTTAACAACACAAGGTCCTACGGTAAGCAGAAATAGTAGACTTAGCAGGGGTCCAAAGAAGGGGGCTAACAGAGAAAACATAGAGGAATTCCACCATTGGTCTGCAGCTGAAGCAAACTGCCGTGTTTTTACTTCAGTGCTTAACTTGCGTAACTGTTGGACCCGGTCCTCTACAAGTCCTGATTCATTTATGTAGAAACAACAGTCTTCTTTTAGAAATATACACGTACCACCTTTTTCTGCAGTGAGTAGGTCTAGGGCTCTCCGGTTCTGCAAGGTTACCTGAGCTAGGGACGTGAGCTGCCGCTGAAGGGAGGCAAGGGACTCAGCCGACTCCTCCATAGCAACGGTAAATTGTTGGTACAACTTGTTACTTTCTATGAGGGTGTGACCTAGGGCTCCCCCCGCCAGTCCGGCCGCAATGAAGGATGCGGTGAGGGAGATTCCTGCAATGAGGGGGAGGAATATGGCTCGTGCAGGTCTTGGTCTAGGGTCTGGGTGAATAACAGCACTAGTCCAGTTACCGGTATATCCTAGGAACTCGCCAGCAGTTAGTAGAGTCAACCGGGGAACTAATGTGACAGGGAGACACAGTAGGTTATTAACAGAAGGACTAGGTAGGTTCTTAGATAAGGTTCCATTACACCAGAAGAATATGCCTGATGGAGCCCTTAAGGTGATATTAGGGGGCGTTGCAGTGATGCTGCAGGGGCTGGAATTGGTTCCTGAGAAACAGTAGGGAAACTTTTCCTGACTGGGGTTTAGGTATAGGGGCACGTTCAGGATAGGAGCATACGAGAGGTTTCGGAGGTTGTTAGCTTGGGCAAAGGTAGAGGATCCCCATGGCAGAGGGACAGCAGTTAGCAGTGGACGCCCTAGAGTGGCGCACAGAAAGCAGCCAGACAGGCTATGAAGTCCTGTAAGGTTAGCAAGTTCTAGTCCTTCTTGTAATAACTTTAACCAGGAGAAAGGACGTAAGTCTTGTGTTAGTCTGTTTTCCTGTCATTGGATATTCCCGTGGACCAGGGGCAGTACTTGCACTAGGCCTCGCCACAGATAGAGGTGACTGCTAGGCCATGTGGAGGAGGGGGAGTAGTATACAGCCCCATGTTGAGGCGTGGTCCAGCGGGAGTTCCAGGGGTCTCTAACTATCCATGTATATGAAAAGTCTCCATCCCGTCTACGATGGAAGGGCCACTTAGGGTCTAACTGTTTTTTCTCTCCCCAATAACGGGGTCTATGGATGTTACAATAGTTATAAGGACAGCTGGCATTTTGGTGCCACCAATAGTGTTTACAATTATATTTAGTCTGATCAAACTCAAAGCATATTGTTGCTGTCATAGGTTTGGCTATTTGGAAACCAGTAAAATTTAGTAGAATTGGGCTGTTGCACCCTGAGGAAGGGCAATCAGCACTGGCCAATAATTTTCCGGGCTTATGAGGTTGCCCAGGGTGGGTTCGGTTTTCATAAAGCCAGAATCTCCAGACAAAGGGATTATGAGCTGGTTTTGTGATTTCTCCAGCGGCCACTAGGGCGACTAACGTTAGGGTTAGACTACCTAACTGCATGTTTGCAGTGAGCTATGCTGCCGGCGCAGGGTGAGTTTTAAGGGGTTGTTCTTAGCTCTGTCCACAGTCCACGCGTCCGGTGCTTCAGCCGCCGCCGTGATTGGTCCCACAAGATCGGAGGTTGGGTCCACTGGCTTGACGTGGGTGTAGTGGATCCACGATGCGATGCCTTCTACCTTCAGGGCGGTGGGTGTGGTCAAGAGTACCTGGAGTGGTCCTTTCCACCTGGGTTCTAGGGTCTCTTGTCAGTGTCGCTTGACTAGGACCTAGTCTCCCGGCTGGTACGGATGGGGTGTCGGCGGGGGACCGGTCTCATATAGTTCCTTCAGCTTGGGCCAGATTTCTTGATGAATTTTCTGCAAGGCTTGTAGGGAAAACAAGAGTTCAGAGACATTTTCTGTTTCGGACTTGAGCAGATCATCTTTTAGGCTGGGAACTAAGGGTGGGGGTCTGCCATACATAATTTCATAAGGAGTAAGGCCCAGTCTGTAAGGGGTGTTACGGGCCCGGAACAGAGCGTAGGGGAGAAGGACCACCCAATTAGCGCCAGTCTCCATAGTCAATTTAGTTAAGGTCTCTTTTAAGGTCCGATTCATTCTCTCTACCTGTCCTGAACTCTGGGGCCTGTAAGCGCAATGTAGTTTCCAATTTGCCCAAGGATGGAAGCCAAATCCTGACTTACCTTAGCGACAAAGGCTGGCCCATTATCTGACCCTATCTGGATGGGGAAGCCATACCTGGGGAGGATATCTTCCAGGATTTTCTTTGCTACAACCTGAGCAGTCTCTTTCTTGGTGGGGAATGCTTCAGTCCACCCTGAAAAAGTATCTACAAAGACAAGTAAGTACCGATACCCCTATTTTCCTGGCTTTATCTCAGTAAAATCTACTTCCCAGTAGATACCGGGCCTGGTTCCCCTGAGCCTTGTTCCCGTTGCAGCCTGGGATTGGGGGTAGGCGTTGTTAAGCTGGCAGACTTTGCAACTTGTCACGATGTTGCTGGCCATCTCGGCTGTATGTCTGAATTTGAGCTTAGAGCGTCTGATCAGGTCTATCATCCGCCGAGCACCCAGGTGGGTGGTTCGGTGGATGTGTTTTAACACTTGTTGCCCTAATTTTTCTGGTAGGATGGTTTGGTCATTAGTATCAGTCCACCACCCATTCTGGATCTGTTTCAGGGGAAGCTTGTCAATCCACTGGCGATCTTGTTCTGAATAATCAGGGAAATATGGCAAGTCCCGGGGGCCCGGGTCAGGGAGCTGGAGTGCAAGGAGTTGGCTGGGAGCCTTTGCCACCTTTCTTGCAGTTTGGTCCGCCAGAAAGTTGCCTTGAGCAGTTGGAGTAGTTAGTTTCTGATGCCCTGGGCAATGCACAATGGCTAACTTTTCTGGCCTCCATAGGGCTGTTAGCAGGGCTAGGATTTCTTGCTTGTTTTTTATTTCTTTTCCTTTAGCCGTCAGTAACCCCCGCTCCCTGTAAATGGCCCCATGTATATGCGCTGTTGCAAAAGCATATCGGCTGTCTGTATATACCGTCAGCTTTTTCCCCGCCCCTAAGGTAAGAGCTTGGGTGGGCGTTATCAGTTCGGCCTTCTGGGCCGATGTCCCTGGGGGCAGGGGTTCCGCCCAGATTACCTTAGTCTCTGAAGTCACTGCCGCTCCAGCGTACCTCTGGCCCTGATTCATGAAGCTGCTCCCATCAGTGAACCAGACGAGGTTGGCGTCAGGAAGTGGGCGGTCCTGCAGGTCTTCTCGAACTCCGTGCAGCTGAGTTAGTATCTCGGTGCAGTCGTGGAGTGGGGCGTCCAGGTCCGGGTTGGGCAGCAGCGAGGCAGTCTCTTACCCAGTGGCTAGCCTCCTTGCAGTAGACACATTGGTCTTTTCTCAGATTATCATGCCTGGGGGGGCCGCCTAGGTTGGGTGTACTCTGGCTGTAGATGTTTCTTTTCTGTACTACTGCTGCCAGGACCTTGGTTCAGTGGCCTTAAATTGCCTTTCCTCTGGAGTATCTCTGTTATTATAAACCCGCTGGGCTATCTGAAGGAGGTCCTAAATCCGCTTTCCTTCTGAGTCTTTTAATTTTTGGAGTTTTTTTAATATCTGGGGCTGCCTGATTTACGAATGACATTACAATAGCTGCCTGACGTCCTGGAGCCTCTGGATCTATGGGGGTGTACTGTCTAAAAGCTTCCATTAATCTTTCTAAGTAGGTGGCTGGGCTCTCTGTCTTTTCTTGCAGAATAGAATATACTTTAGCCAAATTAGTGGGCTTGCGAGCAGCTGCCCGGAGACCTGCCATTAGAGTCTGGCGATAAAGGCGTAGCCGTCCCCTACCTTCTGCCGTGTTGTAGTCCCATGCCGGCCTGGTCAGAGGAAAGGTCGCGTTTATGAGGTCGGGGTTGGCAGTCGGTTGACCGTCGTCCCCTGGGACCAGCTTTCTAGCTTCTACCTGTATTCTCTCTCGCTCTTCCGTGGTAAACAAGATTCAGAGGAGCTGCTGACAATCGTCCCAAGTGGGCTGGTGGGTGAACATGACACTATCCAGTAAAGCCAGTAAATCTTTGGGGTTGTCTGAAAACCGAGCACTCTGAGTCTTCCAGTTATACAGATCACTGGTGGAGAATGGCCAGTACTGGAGCCTGGGGATTCCTGTGTCATCTGGGGGTCCTATTTCCCGGAGGGGTAAAGCCACCGTGGAGTCAGGCGGCTGGGGGGGCTAGTCCGCGAAGTGCGCCCTCGCGTCCGCCCCGCCGGCCCCTCAAAGTTACTTTCCTTTTTAGCGGGCCCGTGAGTGCCGGCCGCCTCCCCTCCGCCTGCTCCCTCCCTCTATCCTTCTCTCTAATCTTTCCGTTTCTGTCCAAATCCTTGATTGACAGACTCACAGGGTCTCTTCTTTAAGTCTCTATCTCATTCGCGCGCTCTCTCTCTCTCTCTGACTCTCCACGTCTGCCGTTTCCTCCCCTTTCTCTTTCTGATTTCCCTTCTCACTTTCTCTCTTATGGTCTCTCTCTCACTCATTTTCTCCCTCTCCCCAGTCTCACTTTCTATGTCTCTTCCTGTAAAGGAATGTGGGTTAGAATCCCTGTAAAGGAAATCCGCGCTGGAAGCCGGGAGCCCGGGGACCGGGGCCGGGAGCGCGCCGGAAGCCGGGAGCCCGGGGACCGGGGCCGCAGGTGCGGCGCCGGAAGCCGGGAGCCCGGGGACCGGGGCCGGAAGTGTGGTGCTGGAAGCCGGGGAGCCCGGGGACCGGGGCCGGAAGTGTGGTGCCGGAAGCCGGGGAGCCCGGGGACCGGGGCCGGGAGCGCGCCGGAAGCCAGGAGCCCGGGGACCAGGGTCAGATTCAGACCGCAAGCGCGCACCCGGGAACCGGGGTCAGATTCAGACCGCAAGTGCGCATCCGGGAACCGGGGTCAGATTCAGACCGCAAGCGCGCACCCGGGAACCGGGGTCAGATTCAGACCGCAAGCACACACCCGGGGACCGGGGTCAGACTCAGACCGCAGGCGCGCACCCGGGGAACAGGGTCAGATTCAGCTGTTGCCCAGATCGCGAACGCGCTCTGGCAACTCAGATCGCAATTTAAATCAGAAGAGAGCCAGGGGACGTCTCCCACCGGTCTCCACTGGCCGTCCTATAGCGCGTCCGCCAGGACTGTGCCAGCCTCAGTTTCAGACCTCGCGAGTCACAGATTCAGATTCAGAACAGACACACAGACACAGACAGACAAACGGAGACGAGCCAGCTCACCTATCAGTAGATCGATCTCAGCAGATCTGTTGACCAGGGGTCTGGTGGGCTTGGGGAATCCCGGACGAGCCCCCAGATGTTATGCCCAGACTGTTTGTTCCCCAAAGAAGACCACCAGAGTCCAGAGTCAAAGCCAAGCGGCAAGGATCTTTACTACAAGTTCGAACTTGGTCCCTCCTTACACAGTATACAAGAGGGCCCTGAACAATGCGAGCGTTTGCTTTTTATAGCCCGAAAGTTGCAGGGGAACAAAGAAATTCTTTTGGCTCCTGCGCTTTCAGTAACCTTGAACAGCTGTCTCCTTATCGGAGACTTTCCAGGTGGTGTTTATACTGGGCTCAGGGAGTTTGAGAGATATATGGTGGTGGGATGGGAGGATGGGATGTGTCTGTGCTAGGCTCAGGGAGTTTTGAGCCCGGGGCTGAGGAATGTGCCCAGCTCCTTTCAATTGTTTTATAGAATCTGTGAGATTTATGGTTAAAAAGGTTCTATTTTGGTGTCTTTTATGGTTTTAAGATTTAGAACTCATTTTAGCAGTTCTTGTAGTGCTGGCTTGATAGTGGCAAATTTTCTCACATTTGTTTGTCTTAAAAAGACTATTTCTCCTTCGTTTATAAAGCTTAATTTTGCTAGAAATACTCTTAATTGGCAATTATTTTGTTTCAGGAGACTAAAGGTAGGACCCCAATCCCTTCTGGCTTGTACATTTTCTATTGAGAAATCCGCTGTTAATCAGGTAACCTGATGCTTTTGTCTCACGGCTCTCAAAATTCTTTCCTTCATTTTGACAATAGATAACCTGAGGACTATGTGATAAGGTGATCATCTTTTTGTGATGAATTCCCCAGGTGTTCTCAGAGTTTCTTGTATTTAGACTCTATATCTCTAGCAAGACCAGGAAAGTTTGCCTCTATTACTCCTTCAAGTAAATTTTCCAAACTCTTAGATTTCTCTTCTTTTTCAGGAAAACCAATTCTTCTTAGGGGTGGCCATTTAACAGAATCCCAAATTTCTTGTGGGCTTTGTTCTTTTTTATTATTATTCTTTTTTCTTTGTCTTCATCTGAAGCTTTGTCTTTGAGTTCTGAAGATCTTTCTTCTTGTTGTTCTAGTTTATTATCGAAACTTTCCAGTCCACTTTACATTTCTCTAAGTGTGTCTTTTATTTCCAGAAGTTGCGATTGTTTTCTCTTTATGATATCTATTTCTCTGGAGGATTTTTCATCCATATCCTGTATTTTTTCTTAATTTAATTTTTTTTTTTTTTTTTTTTTTTTTACCTTTCTCTGATATCTGCTTGAGTAGCTTAATAACCTTCTATATATATCTGGCAATTCAGAGATTTCTTCTTGGTTTGGATCCATTGCAGGGGAGCTAATGTGATCTTTTTGGGGGTGTTATAGTACCCTGTTTTGTCACATTACCAGAATTACTTTTCTTTTTTCTTTTCATTTAGGCAGGCTATTTCAGCAGAAAGATCTGGAACTCAAGGCCTGCTCTTCAGATTCTTTTGTCCCATGGGGTGATCCCTTGGTATGTTGCTCTACCCTTCCCCTAAGAATGGGGCTTCCTGAGAGACAGACTGCAGTGATTGTTACTACTTTTCTGGGTCTGACCACCCAGCAGGGTTAACAGACTCGGGGCTGGTGCTGCGGAATGTCTGCAGAGTCCTGTGATGTAATCCATTTTCAGGTCTCCCAGCTGTGGTTATCAGCACCTGCTCTGGTGGGAGTGACAGGACAGTGCAGTGAACTCTGTGAGAATTGTTGGTTGTAGAAGTGTTTAGCGTGCTGGCTTTCTCAAAAGCTGGTTACGCTAGCAATGAAGTTGTCACATGGAAAACCTCGGGACCTCTGGTTAGCCAGGATTTTGCAGGCAGTGGGACCAGCTGTTGTTTTCTCTTTCTTGGGGGCAGGAAAGAGAAACTTTCCTGTCATGCATTGCAGTGATGGCCTGAGTTGGTTGGTCTCCTGCCAGGAGGTGGTGTCTTCAAGAGAGCACCAGCTGTAGTAGTATTAGAGGGATGTAAGCTTGCACTAGGTTTGCTAGGGTAAGTAATCTGGTTTCTCAGGTAATGGGAAGGGCCATAAAGCTCCAAAGAGTTTATGTCTTTTGTGTTTGGTTACCAGGGCTATCAGATGGGAGCTGGGTTGGGTGGGTTTGGGTTCAGACTCTGCTTGGGTGGGGCTTGTTGCAGCCACTGTTGTTGGGGTGGTTCTCAGGTCAATGGGGTATGTTCCAGATGGTATTATGGCTGTCTCTGCTATGTCATATAGTTTTCCAGAGAACTGGGGGATAGCCAGGAGCAAAAGTCCTCACCCAGTTCCCATGCAGTTGGCAAAGCTGGTCTTGCTCCTGCAGTCCCCTGCTCAGACCTTGCCCCAGGCCTTAAGCTTCGCCACTAAGAAAGCAAGCATGCAGATTTGATGTCAGAGGCTCCTGTATTCATATCTGAAGCAATTCTCATTCATGCTCCAGATTCTTCTCCAGAAAATTTGTGCCCAGTTGAAATTGTTACAAATTTCAGTTGGAAACTTCTTTTATCCTGGAACCCTTTTTTGATTCTGCTGGCTGCCTTCCCTGAGGGTCCATGTGAGGTATAGTCAGAGATGGCTTTCCTGGTATCAAGCTGGATCCTGGGAATGCCTACAAGACTCTTCCCACCGCTGCTTCTACTTTTATATTTTGTGCAGCTCCTTACATTCACTTCAGCTCTATTACAGGTTAAATCTTTCTCCAGTGATGTGGATTTTTACATTCCCCGGTGAGGATGTGTGTTCAAAGGTAGGTTCCCCCCTCACACTTTTAGAACTCACATTTTTCTCCTGTCTCATGGAACTTGCAGCAGTATGCCACTTTTTTCAAAGGCTTTGTGAATTATTTTGTTTTTCTTTTTCTGTACATTCCTGCAGTGATTCTTCAAGTAAAGTTCATGGTGTGAGTCTCCACACATTGTTCTTTCTGTTCAAGTGGAAGCTGTATATTAGCCCTGTCTCCTATCCACCATCTTCCTCAGAGTCCCCTAATAAGGCATTCTTAATTTGATATAATGTATATAATTATTTCCCTCTAAGAACAAAAATGTGACAAAGATACTTGTTATCACTAATTCAATTCAAAGTCATACTTGAGAAATTAAGTGGTCTAAAATGCAAGAAAAGGAAATGAATGAGATTGAATAAAGTGAAATAAACTTGTCATTACTCATTGTCATATGATTGTGCATGTACACAATCTAGAAAAGTCTACCAAAGAAATATTAGAATGAAAAACTAAATTAAACAACTTTACTTGAAAGTAGATTATTAAAAATTAATGGCATTTCTAAATAGCATTAATAAAAGTGACAACAACAAAAAAGAACATTTAAAATAGCATCAAACACATCAAATAGACTTTTAATTTCTAGCTATAGTGGACAGCAGATATTGGCAAATTGTCTTCCCCAAATCAAATAATACAAGTTAAAAACTGGAAAATATTGCCAAGAAAACGTCCACAATTTTTCATCCCTGGAATTGTACAAAGTTACAAATTGGTAAGCGTTTATTCAAGAAAAACTCTTGAATAATGGGGAAAACAGTAAGAATCTGTAGGCTTCTTGCCTGGAGCCATTCCATTTATCCTTCCCTTAACCCAAAACCTCTGCCCTGCCAAGTTTGATTTGCTATTACTATAGTGGGGCTGGAAAAGGATAAAAAGCACCTTCACTGCTAAGAGGGCAGATTTGATTCTCAGCAGAAGGTAAATACCCATGCCTGGTCACATTGTCAGAAAATAAAACAGTCTGTAAGAAACAATGAGGAAACCCATGACTGTGCTGGCCTGGAATTAGCGTCTTGGTTGAGTCAGTGATAATTCTACCAAAAAATTAGTGGGATCTTTGAAATTAGGGAGGCATAGAAAGCTATATAACTCCTCATGCATCCCTGACTGTCAGGAAAACTATGTACATGTGCAAGGCGGAATCTAAAGAGCCCGGGGGAATTAATTGTGAAGCAAGAGATAAAAATGCCCAAACTTCAAATACTCTCTCTAATTCACACACAGATTTATTGCCAAAGATTTAAAGAAACCACTGTTTAGGAAGTATGAAGAACAGTTAAAACTCAATAACAGAAGATGCACGTTTCTCTTAAAATATGGAAAAAATTGTTTAGACTGTTCACAAGAGATATGAATAACCAATAAGCATAAACATATCATTACTCATTAAGAAAATGCATATTAAAACCATAATGATGTGTAACTACACACTAACTAGAAATTCTCAAATTACCAAGTTTGCTGAGCATGTGGAAAAAAGTGGAATCCTAACATAATGCTGGTAGAAGTGTGGAATGAGATTATTCTAGAGAACTTTCTGAAAATTTCTTGTAACTTTAGAAATATAGTACATTTATTGTATGACTCAACTATTCTACAACTTCATTATCCCAGAGTAATGCAACATAGGTATACACATAGACTTGCTGATATATGTTTATAGTAGTTTTATTCTTAATAACTGTAAACAACTCAAATGTCCACCACCAGAAGGAATCCATTAAATAAAAGCTAAGTGAATGGGATTATAGAATGATATTCTTAAAATACTTAGTCACTCTAATGGATAAATGATCTGCTTACAATAAATTTCAAACATTCCAAAAATACTCTGAACAAACTGACCCTGTGTATATTATCACCTTTTGAGCACTTTTCTTTTCATTGCATTCCAGGGATGCAAGCTCTTTTATTTTCCCAAATATTCTCCAAATGTTCAGTTTCATTAGTATATCACTGCCTGTAAATACTGCACTATCTTTGCTAATAACTTATTGCCTCATTCTACCTCTAACACTTCAGTTGCTAGTTATTTTTGAGGCCTACATGCAAACGTCTGTCATTTATTTACTCAATGATAGTTACTGGATAGCTAGTAAGTCTCTGGTTCTTCTAGGCTTTGGGATACAGCATTAAAGAGGAGATAATCTCTGCCTTTTCGGATCTTCATTCTAGTGTATGATAGAAAAAAATGTATATGTTAACATGCAGTAGACCAGCTGTTGATATGTATTAATAATAAATCTAATTATTTATAAGTAATAACCAGGTTATTAAAATTTATATTATGTAATATAATGCATATTTATAATTAATAATTAGTAAAAAATATTTCATTAGTGTTAAAAGTTAATAAGGTAGGCCCAACTTTTCTCATTGGAGCAGTGTTAAAATTTTACGTGGATTACTTGAGAAGGCAACATTGGAACAGAGGTCTGAAGAACTGGGGGAGATGTGAATGATCTCAATGTAATTATCTTGAGAAGCTGTATTACAGACTGCAGAAATAATGCTCGGATGTTATCCTTGAATCTCCAGTTATCTCCACTGCTTCATTGTGGCTTTGTTTCGTATTGTTACTGTGTTTAGAATTTTTCATTGTATTACGTGTAGATCTGCCTTTTTTCTGCAATGACTGTAAACTCCTTGTGGGAAGAATAATGGCTTTTTGTTCAACGTTATTTGTAAAGCTAAGAAAAGTGAATGCTCATGGTAAGCATTAGTTAAATATTGTTGAACAAAAACTTTTAATGTATGAATACATTTAAATATATTTGTCAAACATTGTCAAACATATTTTTCAAATGCTGTGTAATTTACAAAGATTTGGTTCCAATAAGAGCAGATGGATTAATATTAATAGGCTATTAATCCATTACAAAATAGACTGAAGAGCCAAGCTGCAGTATACATGGGGAAGTATACCGCTTCTTTTTTTTTCCCAATACATTAAGCTCAAGGTACTTGTGAGTCATTCCAGTTATTGGCACACAAATATATCTTTGTTTGAAGCATTTAATCCGTTTCTGTGTATTTTTAAAGCTCATATCTTTCTTGCTTTACAAAGTATGTCTCTGTGTCTTTGTTGCTCTTTAGTCACAATTCCTGATACTATAAAGCTACATATTAACTTTTCCATTTTTAATAATGAATTACATAAAACTCATCACATAGTACCTCTTAATAGAGGTAAAGCTGGGTTTCCACAAATATATAAATATGTAGATTATAGAAGCATTGGAAAGCATATTTCCATGGATATTATGACCAGCACACTCAAATACAGGAGGGCAAATGACATTTTAGAATGAGCATAGATTTTCGTGACAAATGGAAAATAACATTAAATATTTTTGAGCCATTACTAAACATTAGATACTTGACTAAGCAATTTCAGGCAATCTTATTTGAATCTTACAACAAAATATGAGCATTGTCTGCATGTTTTCAGGTGAAGAAAACAGAGGAACAGAAAATTTTAAAAACTTGTCAAAGTTGTCATCACTGCTAAGTGGTCAAAACAAATTTTGAAACCAAGTCGCAGAATTCTAGGGTACAGTTTTAATTGCTGTGTTTTAATTGCTGCTTCAATTCCTATGATAAAAGATTTTTTTTTCTCCACAACTACCTATTTACTACATGATTAATGATACATTATTTAAATTCTATAAGCACACATGGTGTTTTGGTAAATTAAAAGAAAGTGTGCATTTAACTCACCAGACGATGCCTTGCTACCAGGGACACTCAGAATTCTTAGTCCCCCACTCCTCTTTTTAAAATTCAACGATGAGAGCTCCTGTTATTTCACATTCTGTTTCTGTCTGGGTCAAGTTTCCTGTGGGCTGTCAGAGCTGCTAAATCAGGTGTCTCTTCATACATGCCACTTAGAAGAGGCAGGAACACTGTCTTCCTGCAGCTCCCAGGCCCTTTAAATACAGAGTGAGAACCTCTTACAGGTCTCTCTGTGCAACAGTTCACTGTCAGCGTTTCACTGCGGTCTGACCAGCCCAGGAGCCTGGAGCTGGTTGATAATACAAAGAGAAATGTCTGCTCCATGACAGACACTGATGGGCAGGGGCTGCCAGTCCCAGTGGGCTCTGACTCGGGCCACAGCCACACACAGCATTCCACAAGCTGAATCCACTTTGATGAACATGGATTCTTTCTTCTATAGAAGGGTTCAATGGACTCATTTAAATTAGGTCGTAATTCTAACTAGAGCAGACAGATTTTGCTTACCATTCTAGCAATATTTTCTGTTATTCTTTTGTAATGTAGTAGATTGTGTGGGAATTTTATTCACAACTGTTGTTGTCATGTGACTTCCAGTCAGAACTGCATTCTGCAATATTATATTCTGAGTTCTAAAACCATTGTTATATCTAGAGTCTTACTGCTAATTTGAGATAATTAAAAATCCATTCCCCTCTTTATCTCATCATTTCATACTTCTCTACGCTGGGCTTTCATGAAAATATGCTGGATTTACCAATATGTCATTGTTTTGAATATTTTTATTTGTTGTGTTTTCTTCTTATTCAGAAGTGCTAAATTGGCTTAGGGACACATAGAACATATAAAGCAGAAAGAGACAAGTACTATTTAATGTAGTTGTTCGTTTCTTAGATGTGAAAATAGAGACTTGATCTAGTTCACACTGCTTGTTAATTCTGGGTAAAAATGAAGATTTTAAAGTCCTTCTGTCTGATCTGGTACTCTCTGAAACTTGTCACACATTCACATACAAGCAAAGTGAAAGGAAGAATTTATGATGCTAACCCAGAATAATCAACACTACTTGTGTAACCATTTATGTAATGATAACATCTTTTGTTTATATACTCAGGATTTAAAATCTAATTAAAATACATATTCATTAAGATTTGCAGAACAGGAATTTATTCTTGTTTATTAAAGGAAATGCTGAATTACTGAAACAAAAAAATAGGTTTAAAGCTGTATCATTAATATTTTTCATTTTCAATTCAAAGCTTTTTTTTCATTTTCAAAAATATAATAGAACTTGTAACATTCTGTCCATTTTAGATACATAGCAAGAAATAAGCTGACAATATAAGTTGTAGGGTAGTATCCAAGGTAATCAAAGCAGAACTTCAAAAGTAGTATATTAATTTTTGTGCAATGAATTATACGGTAAATTGATGCTTTAACTTAAGAAAGTTCAAAATTCCACATTTGTCGGCCGGGCGCGGTGGCTCAAGCCTGTAATCCCAGCACTTTGGGAGGCCGAGACGGGCGGATCACGAGGTCAGGAGATCGAGACCATCCTGGCTGACACGGTGAAACCCCGTCTCTACTAAAAAAATACAAAAAACTAGCCGGGCGAGGTGGCGGGCGCCTGTAGTCCCAGCTACTCGGGAGGCTGAGGCAGGAGAATGGCGTGAACCTGGGAGGCGGAGCTTGCAGTGAGCTGAGATCCGGCCACTGCACTCCAGCCTGGGTGACAGAGCGAGACCCCGTCTCAAAAAAAAAAAAAAAAAAAAAAAAAAAATTCCACATTTGTCTTTAAGACCTTATGTTTNAAAAAAAAAAAAAAAAAATTCCACATTTGTCTTTAAGACCTTATGTTTAAATTCACATTTTTCATATCCCTTGTGATCAATGAGCCAAGTTCACATTCAGCATCATTTCTTATCTAAGGATCTTCAAACAGGTCTCAAGTCACTATAAACCTCATGACTATGGCTTTTACAACTATGATATTTAACATGAGAATTAAGATTACTATAATCTTCAGGATTAAAATTATTATGTATGAGAGAGTGTGGTGTCATTATATTTGGACAATTAGAGACATAAGAAAGTACTATAAATATATATTCTTTAGATTCGAGCGAATTCCTCACATTCTCACTAAATTTTTCTAGGACCTTACGATACATTTCAAAATCACATATGGTTGATAAAAAGAAAGTAATACAGACATCTTTCAGAATATGAAAATCAGCAGGGCAAAAATACAGTTTAGATATTTATGTAAGGATCTCTCTAAGATGTAAGTTGAGAATTCTAACAAAGAAATCCTATATTCAAGGCTATCTGAAAAAACATAATATCTTAGAATTTGGGTTTTAGGGCCAGGAAAGGTGGCTTACACCTGCAATCCCAGCACTTTAGGAGGCCAAGGCAGGCAGGTTGCTTGAGTTCAGGAGTTCAAGACCAGCCTGGGAAACATGGTGAAACTCCGTCTCTACTAAAGAAAATCACAGAAAACTAACTGGCTGTGGTAGTGAACACCTGTAGTTCCACCTACTGGGGAGGCTGAGATGAGACAATAATTGGGCAACTGGAGATCCTATCTCAAAAAAAAAAAAAAGAATTTAGATTTTGATCATGCCATTATTTTAATTCCAGGTTAATCATTCAAACTTTAACTAAATCCAAAACTTGTTTTATATGTAGACGAAGCTCTCCAAAATGACATTATCATGACTCACAATATCCAGTATACTAAAATGTGGCAGAAAAACAATACTATAAAAATAATACAAAAAAATTCTGGTGCAAAAACCCAGTAAGTTCAAATCCTAATCACCTGTTTGGTCGATACCTACATAAATAACAATGCGTGGTTAGATGAACAAATAATTCAAATATCAATGTGGACTAGAAAAAAAAAGCAAACCAAAACACAAACATGAACAAATAGAACAAAACAGACAGACATACCATGGGGACAACAGCATTGGAACTAGGAGGGGACTCTAGGATCAGAGGTAAGCGATGGACCAAAATGTGTTTCATTCAAGATGGGTGACCTGAAGCCAAGCTTGAGTCTCAGAGTCTGATTAATGGTCAGCTCTCAGCTGCTTATTGAAAGAGGCAGAGCTCGCCGGGCGCGGTGGCTCAAGCCTGTAATCCCAGCACTTTGGGAGGCCGAGACGGGCGGATCACGAGGTCAGGAGATCGAGACCATCCTGGCTAACACGGTGAAACCCCGTCTCTACTAAAAATACACAAAAAACTAGCCGGGCGCGGTGGCGGGCGCCTGTAGTCCCAGCTACTCGGGAGGCTGAGGCAGGAGAATGGCGTGAACCCGGGAGGCGGAGCTTGCAGTGAGCTGAGATCCAGCCACTGCACTCCAGCCTGGGCGACAGAGCGAGACCCTGTCTCCAAAAAAAAAAAAAAAAAAAGAAAGAGGCAGAGCTACAGCCTCTAGCAAACTGCTGGGCCAAATGAGGAGAAACAGAAACAGGCTTCTGACCAGAAGCTGAGCCATACTATCCTCCGCTATGGATCTCCAACTGGAAGATGTAATGTCCAGGGTACATGGAAGAGATGAAAACTGGGGTTTTGGGGAAGATGCAAAATCATAGAGAGGCAGGGGTGAGAGAAGAGACAGACGGAGACTGGAAACCAACCTTAAAATATAGTAACATAGGATACAAAATATCCCTTCAAAAGGAACCTAAACATTTTGAATACAAGAGTTTACTCAATAAGTCATTATCAAAAGAAAATTGAAACATACATTCACCATAGATAAATATATATACATATGTAAACAAGCAACACACGAGGTATTTTAAATAAGCACAAGAAATATATTTTCAAATGATCATAAAATAAAATATTAAAGAGAATATATAATACAGGACACATTTTCCATATTGCATTTAAATTAATTAAACAACACATATAGTAGGGGATGGTAACCCTATGCTTAAAAAATTAAAATGTAATGCTGTATTATTTCTGGGTTTAGATGGAAGACAGTGGATATGCTACATATCAAAAATCGTGAGACGTAGCTAAATCAGTATTAAGCAGAGAACTTGGAGCCTTAAATGCTCTAAATAGCACACATGGACACACAAGAAATACAAATAATAAACTTAGAATATACCAAAAATGGTAATAAAGACAACAAATTAAAACTAAATATACTAGATGTCAGTCATAATAAAAATATAGCATAAATACATAATACAGAATACATCACAGAAGGAACAGATTGGATCAATAAACAAAACCTCTTTCTTTGAGAAATATGATAGAGAAGGCATTAGAAGACATTTTAAAGAGGAAATTATATAACTCGATGTGCACATGCAAAGTATAAGTATGTATGTATATATATATGGTATGTCATTACATATCACATGTATATATACACATATATCATATATATAAACGGACATATAATATATATGTAAAACAACAAAAAGATTAAATAAATTAAATTGGTCATCAAATATTTCACTGATTATAATGGAGATCATAGAATGTAAATACTATTCATAAGATTTAATAAATATATATTTCTGTATGATAAAACTACTTCAGAGAATAATAAAATAGGGGAAGATTCCCAATATATTTTAGCATGCTAGCAAGTTGTTAATCCACACGTGGGAGAAAATTGGTGAAGGAAAAATAACTTACAGACTAGTCTCACTTGTGAACTATATGCACAATTATGAATTAAAATATTGACAAATCAAATAAACCATTGTAAAAAAGATACATAATTACCAACTGAATTTATTTAAGGAGTTAAAAGATACTGCAACATCAGAATATCGGTTCAAGTAATGTATCATATGGACATTAATTTAGAATAAAATTGATTATCTGAAGATTTATAGAAAAAAATCTGTTTATTACAATTCACCATGTATCCATGACTTAAAGAGGTTTATAATAAACTCAGAAGAGAAGAGAATATCCTTACCCTGAAAACAAAGTCATAAATAAATTATCATTGGTCATTCAGGTTGAAGAGCTTATCTATATTCTTTTCTTTGTATTACTGGGTTTCAAACCTACAAATTACAGTTCCCAGAATCTCTTGCCAATAAACTTCCTAAGTTCTGCCTAATGGAAATGGTCGCTGGAGATCAGAAGGCAGGAAGAAAAGAGAAGCTTTCTCCTCCTGATGGCTACTAGCAATTGTTCCTGGTAGTTATGACAGCAAGGGGAGTGTTACTCACACCCTAGCATTCCAAGCATAGGTATCAATTCAACCCCTAGTTAAGAAAACAATTTTACAGTAAATCCTGAACAGACTATAACTGTCTCCAACAGAGCAACTGCAGGTACAGCCTCTTGAATTTCAATCCTGGACCAGTAGAAGTTTCTGATGTCTAGGTATTATCTAATTATTTTTTGAACCTTTCAGACAGGCTCCTTTTTCCTTCTTTACTTGAGAATTTCCAATATGTTTTTAAAAAACTGTCCTATTCTTATTTTTTTAATTGATTTATGTGGTGTATGTGCAGATTTCTTACATATGTATATTATTTAGTGGTAAAATCTGGACTTTTAATGTACCCATCGCCCAAGAAGTGAACACTGTACTCAACAGATTATTTTTAAACCATCACAAAGTACATATATTAAATTCTATCTGGAGTATTTTATGCTTTTCAGACCAGACCTGTGGCTTTTATCACCATCTCTACCTAAAATTATACTAGGCTTATTGTGCATTGCAACGTATCAAGAAAAAGAGGGGGAAAGGGCATAATATGTGGGAAAAAAGTGAAAATTATTTTCTTACACATAATATGATTTCTTCAGTCTGCAGTTTTACATAAAGCTATCAGGTGCAAGAACAACATTTTAAAAATCCATGTGTATTACCAACAAAATTAGAAATAAACTATGGGTAAATTTAACCAAAAAATACTGCACATAAATTCTATGGGGATTACTAAATATTATTGGAGAATAAAGAACTGAATACAAGGAGAAAATTATTTGATTATGGAAGGAAAGATAATATCATAATGGTGTCTTTTTTCTCTTAAAATCTATAACATCTACACTAATGAAATTAGTAATACTATGTAAATTTGGCAGTAGGAATTGGAAGCCAATTTTAAAACTGACATGGAACATCAAAGTTCCAATAATACTGAAGATAGTTTTGAAGAAAAAAAGGAATGATGTGATCAGAGTGAGTGGCTCTTAACTAGATAGTAATTGTCAAGTCAATAAAATGGTCATGGCAAAAGAAGAGATACATTGACCAGTGGACAGAATGGGCTGAACACATACCCGTGCTTATACATATAAATTACCTATATTTCAGAAAATACATTGCAAAATTTTGAGAAAGTTCGAGTTTTTGTAATAATTCAACAATACTTTGCCATTTATTTGTAAATGCCTTATCTCATTTACATAATCTGGACAAAAAATAAATCATTTTTTTTTTTTTTTACTTTTAGAAGAAAAACATGAAATTCGCATTATATCCTGAAATTTTGAAAAAAAAATTCTAAAATTAAGCATAAAAGCCGGTATATGACTAAATTAGAAAATTTTTCTACAGAATAGAAACTATATAATGTGTAAGTATAAAGTCTGCAAAATATGACAAAATATTTGCACTTTCTATAACTAAGAATGTTTTATTGACTTATGCATTAACTAATAATGTGCCACTGGGGTCTATACCTTGTCTGTATGACTATAGAATTACTACTATTAACCAATAGAATGACAATCCTGAGAATATGATACATGCACGGTCAATAAATGTGGGGAAAGCTGCTCAAGCTTACAAACCATCAGGATAATTCATATTGAAACGAATTGTCACTTTATGTACATAAATTAGCAAACTATTAAAAAGCAAACACTGGCAAGGATGTCGAGAAACAAAAACTTCCGCATTGGTATAACCACTATGATAAACAACTTGGAAGTATCAAGTAGTTTATATTAAACATACATGCCCGGCCGGGCGCGGGGGCTCACGCCTGTAATCCCAGCACTTTGGGAGGCCGAGGCGGGCGGATCACGAGGTCAGAAGATCGAGACCATCCTGGCTAACACGGTGAAACCCTGTCTGTACTAAAAATACAAAAAATTGTGGTCCCAGCTCCTCGGGGGGGCTGAGGCAGGAGAATGGCAGGAACCCGGGAGGCGGAGCTTGCAGTGAGCCAAGATGGCGCCGCTCACTCCAGCCTGGGCGACAGAGACTCCGTCTCAAAAAAAAAGAAAAGTACATGCCCGTAGAAATGTATATAAGAATATTTATTAAATAGACTGGTGGTATAGATAATGATTTACCATTTGTAAATTTCCTATGAATGAGAGTGCCTATAATTTGGATCTCACTTTATTTTTATTATTACTATTATGATTATTATTATTATTTGAGATGGAATCTCACTCTGTCGCCCAGGCTGGAGTGAGTGGCACGAACTCGGCTCACTGCAAGCTCCGCCCCCCGGGTTCCCGCCATTCTCCTGCCTCAGCCTCCCGAGGAGCTGGGACTACAGCCGCCCTCCACCATGCCTTGCTATTTTTTTGTATTTTTAGTAGAGGCGGGGTTGCACCGTGTTAGCCAGGATGGTCTCGATCTCCTGACCTTGTGATCCGCCCGCCTCGGCATTGCAAAGTGCTGGGATTACAGGCGTGAGCCACCACGCCCGACCTGGACCTCACTTTATAATTCAAAATATTATTAAGTATATCCTTCAAAATTTAGAAAACACTTTGTTATAAATAAGGCTTCAGACATTTCATTAAGAGAGTTTTAAATGACATTTTAAAAATTGAGAACATGACTTCACAAATTTCTTGTGATATTTTATAAGTGGGTCACAGTAAGAATATGCAATAAACCTTTCTCATTAATAGCGCAGTACTCCCTTTCTTGAGACACATAATGAGGAAGTGAATAGACTGTCTTAATGTAGGCTGTTCTTTACTTACTCACTTTGCAATACCCTAATCTTGTCAGTATAAAAAAAAAAAAAGGTTTTATTTGGAAGAAAACCAAATCAATTGATTGCACAACATCCAAGAATCATAAACCCTTTTGTAATTTCTCATAGAGACTAATCCAACCACGATTCTTACTTCAGTTTCTGTGAACACAGTCTGCTTTACAGTAATTGACCTCTGCTCAGGTGTCTTTTCAATTCTATTGCACCTGACTAGTGATTCCTCTTTGCATTTATGTTTAGGAAAAGACAATGAACATGGACTTGGATACTCCAGGGATATTGCAAGTCCCCTTCAATATTTCTCCACATCTTTAAAGCTAACCTAGACTCTGTAACCTTTACCCAAAGCTCCATTCTTTTTCAGCATATTATTGACCTCTTATTTTATAACCAAACTAAGCAGGGTGCTCTTTTAGGCTCCTTCATTCTCCCAAAGGTTCTAGCTGAAACAAGTCATAAAATCTCCTAATATAAATTTCAAAGTGTACAAATGATTATAACCTACTTAGAGTATGAGATATCTGCAAGCACTCAAAACCTCCCCACAAAATACTTTGAGTCATTTTGTACATCTGTCTCTCCAAAACAAACAAAAAAAGTAGTTACAAAAATTTCTACGAGCACCTGTCTATTGTTGCCAATGGATTAGTAATTTTCAGCCTTTGCTAAATGCCTATATGCCTTCCTCCTAGATATTATTTGACACCTCATTCTCTTTGGGGACATATTACATCCATTGAACTCTTAAAATTAGCATTTCCTGCATCGTGGTTTACTTAATTTTGACAAACCTTTTCAGCTATATTGTCATAAAAATCACGTAATTGCTGCAGGACAAATTTTGCCCCTCACACATGTCCTGTATCATATTTCTCATGCGAATTAGACCTGTGACATCAGGCATGCCCCATGCCTGTGTGTGATAGCAGCAGGTGCTGCCCTAATTGACAAAGCCAGTATTCTTATATGAGACACTTACATTCACCTCTATATTCTCCATGCTGTGTTGGCTCTCTTCTAAGTTCATAAGACATAGTAACTCTCTACATGGCAGCAGACCATTGATGAATAGGCCCTATTAGCCAATATCTCCATCATCTTATGTCACTGTAGCTCTTTAAATGCAGTTACTCTGCTATCTTTCTCTGATGATGGTTAGCTACACTTCATTCTACATGATTACCTTGCATCTATAGAAATGGTTTTAAAGCCACCAGAGGATCTCTTAAATATCTACTTAGACAACCCAGACGTATTTCTATTTTGTGCTGGCTCCTGTAAATGGAATTTGTAGGGGAACATAATAACTGCCTATACCATAGTTTCCTACCATGAAACACTTAAGGCATACTCTTTGCTCACTGTAAAATCAGCCAGAGCTGCTGACCTCATATCTCTTATTAAAGATTGCACACTGACAAAGGGGAAACCTGCAACTATTTACAATGACTCCAGATATGCTGTGGGAGTCTGTCACATGGTTACCACAATCTGGAAATAGCACAAATTCTTAACCTCTGAAGGTACTCTTATTGCCCAAGGGCATACAATTGCTGCCTGATTGCATGTGATTCACCTTGCTACTAAAATTGGTATATCGTTCACTGACCTGCCTATACTAAGAAGACTAATACGGTATATCTCTAAGGAGCAGTAGAGCCAACAAGGCTACTAAATGTGAAATTGAAAACAGACCTCCTTAAACTTTCTCCACCCAAGTTATAAACCTGCCTTTAACCCTGGTTAATCTTATTAATTGTCAAACAACTGTACCAGTATGAAAAAGACAAACGAATACAAAGGACTAAAAGACAATTGGTTCTGCCCTGACATCCACAAAATCATGGCATTCATGTCCAAGTTATTTCCAAAGCACTACTTATAAATCTCACATTTCTCAAGGAAATTAGCCAACTTCAGAGAATCCTCCAAGGTCTACACTGCTCCTAGCACTGCTCCAGATGGATTTTACAGATTTACCGCCATATGTAGGTTTCTCTCACTGTTTGGTGATTATCTGTACTAATTCTACTACAATAGTAAAGAAGACTAACTTACATTATTCCTCATTTGGGCACTTCTTCATGGAATGAATCAGGTGAGAGATTTCATTTTATGGCACAAATAAACTACTTTATTACAATAACTTTCGGGTTCTCATTAACATTGGGCATTCTGTACTATCCTCAAACGCCATGGCAAATGGAATATAAAATTCTTGACTCAACTACACGTAAATAGCCAGAAGCTGTACTCCTGGCCTTCATAAAAATCTGTAATATTCCAAATAGGACACACAGATAAACCCTTGTAAAATAATTTTGGGTCTCCCTATGCCTATTAGCATCTCTAAATCTCCATTCCTGAATTGAGAGAACATGATGGGGATTTGAGTGAACAATTCGATGCTATGGCTAGCTATATACAAGAGTTAACAGGTATATTTGAAACATATTATCAACAGGTGAAAAAAAAAGTGTGGCCTCCATCAACTTGGCATTCTTTTAAGGCAGGAGATTGGCCGTGCCTAAAGGGTTTTAGAAGAAAGCATACATTGTCACCTTGCACAGTACCGAAAATACTGAAAAGGGCTTTGCAAAGGACTGCTGACCCCAACGCTGCCATCAAAATAAAAGAAAAATTCTCCTGGTTTCATAAAAGCCACATTAACCTAGACCAAGGTAATTACTCCCAGGGCAACTGGAAAACCATCCTTTTAGGTGAGTGCAAAACAGGAATTTCCACAGTTACATGGTTGTTTGGCTATTTGTCCTCTCCAAATCTCATCTTGAAATGCAATTCCCAATGCTGTTTGTGGGGCCTGGTGGGAGGTATTTGGATCATGAGGGTGGATCTCGCATGAATGGCTTAGTGCCATCTCTTTAGTAATACATGAATTCTTGTTCTGGTAGTTCATGTAAGATCCAGTTACTTAAAAGAATATGGCACTTCCTCCCCCTTCTCTCTTGCTCCTTCTCTTGCCATGTGACACACCTGCTCCCCTTTCACCTTCTGTCATGAATGTAAGCTTCCTGAGGCCCTCACCAGAAGCAGATGCTGGCACCACACTTCCTGTACAGTGTGCAGAAATGTGAGCCAAATTAAGCCCAGATGCGGCTATTTCTTTACAGCAATGCAAGAATGGCCTACTACTCACAGCAATTCCGTCTCTGAAGTCAGAAAAATAAAAAAGTAGACTGCTATTCCCAAGATCACAGATCAAGAAATTTCCCTCTTTTTAAGTCTCTCTCCATCCTAAGTAATGTTCAGTGTTGAGGATGTTATTTCTTTACTCCTAACTTTTAGAATTTATGGTGTGAAAAAAAAATCCCAAATATTTCCATGATAATAGAACATGATTTCATACCACTATGAAAACATTGGCAGCATTTTAATCAGAATTTAAGTTGAATGCTGTTGCACTTCAAAATTGTCATGTCCTTGGTACACTGACTGCCCCTCAAGCACGAGGGAAAATTGTGCAATTATTGTCAACAACAACAACAAAAAGGCTGCTCCCAAGTGAATTGGACAGGACAGAGTGTCTAACGTACACTTTTTAAAAAAGAAGATAAACACTGTCTCAGATTAATGACGCTCAACCAATTTACTGAATTTATCCATTCTCAAGTTTGGGAGTCTGTTTTAGTGGGATTTGGAGAAGTGTGCTCAGATGTGGTCTTTTTCTGCTAATTTACTCTTATACTAATCTGTGTTCTCTTGTCCCTTTGCAGATCTTTAACTACTCTGCTACCAACCTAATTCTCCTCTCCACATGCGCCAACTCAGCTTCTTAATTCGTAAAATTTCTTGGGAAGTTTCAGACAGGGGAAGTGAAGGAGTTCAGAACATGACCCACAACAATATGATACTTAGGAACATTGATTCTTTTGAGCAGAAGTCATTGAAACATAGCTGATGCAGGAAAGGGGTCTCGGACCTCTCTAGCCAAAAGCAGGTCATAAAATTTCCTGCTAGAAAAATGCTCGCCTCTGTCAGGAAGAGTACATTCTCATCACCAGACACTGGGAATATACACAAATGTATCTGTACAACAAACCTACTAAAACAACCTTTATCTTTCATTAGTTTTTCCATATATTTTCTGGTTTCTTTCTCAGAATTTACTGCTTCTAGACCAAATCCATGTGTCTTTTCACACCTCCACACAAAGTTACCATTTTTTTCTTGTTGTTGTTAAAAAATATATGTTATCAGTCTTACCTGCTTCTTTGGTTTTTCATTTTTCTTGTGATGACTCTGGTGAGCACTTAAAAATATTCCATAAAATGTATATTATTTTCTCTTCTTAATACGTCCTATGTTAGTTTAGTTTTTAGACCCAGCTACAGAACTTAAGAGGATAATGAGAAGTTTTTCCTCTCCCCCAGTACAAATTGTTGCCAGGTTGTAGTTTCAATACATATTTTCCAAAACTAGTATTTACATGTGCCCAAATAGATTATCTTTTTGTTCATACATTAGATGACATAAGAAATGAAAGGACGCCAGTTCACACTTACTACAAAATGGTGATTTCTTTACATGACTGAAAAAAATCATTACTATAATTTCTCAATTATCTCTGGTCAATCACAGGCCAACCAACCCAGATTTGTATGCTAAAGGAGAAGCAACCACAGAAAAGATGGTCTGATCCTGTCTTGGATTTAAAAGTAGATTGCGATTTCTACCATACCTGAATTTGGAAATTAATGTGGTAAAGAAATTCCCAACATATATGATTATTAAAATTATTATTATACAACAGCAGATTATAATTTGAGTTGTTGTAAAAATATCCTTGATTTACTCAGTTTTTTTGTCTTATCCTGCAACCCAAACACATTTTCCAGTGACTAGCATATATTCGACGTGTTAAAACAGAGCTGGATTGAATGACTGAAAGAGCCAAGGTTGTAGAGTGGAAGAAGACAATAAGCTTATTTCTAAACCACAGTTCATCAGGCCATTTAAATTCTCTCATTCCTAGTTTTCTCAGTTCTCAAATGGATATAATAATGCTGGCCCTGTAAATGTCACTATGAATTAAACAAAACATTAGCACAATGCCAAAAACATAAGGTAATTTTTAAAAACAGAAGTAGATAGAGGTAGCCATTGACCAGAGTATTCCAGAATCAACATCAAGTGATTAACACTGTAGGTAGGTATGCTTTCTTGTTCTTTAATCATAATCAAAAGTAAACTTATTCAATAATCAAAGGTAAAATTGTTACATTTTCTGGGTTAACCAGTAAGACACTGGGTGCACATATATCTCCATAGTATTTTCATCTTTACATAGGCAGTGTTTCCCACAATACTCATCATATTCGCCCTGAGTGGTAAATGTAATGTTGTTTAAGATAACCAAAACAAATCTATTGGAAAGTGGTTTTCCTACTTTAGCCTGAAATAAGAATTACATAAAGGACCTGTCATAACACACATTTCTGGGTTTCATCTCCAGAGTTTTTGATTCAGTTGGCCTGAAATTGGGGTCAAGAATTTGCACTTCTCAAACATCCCCAGTGATGCCAATACCGCTAGTGATGGGACTTAACTTAAAGAAACAATGACCTAGAGAATCTATGTTTTTTTTTTGTTTGTTTGTTTTTTATGCATTCTCAGATGATTCTGGTGATATGCCAAGATTCAAAATTATTATTATGACTTAGCTGTAGCTAACTTCCTAATTCCCAAGCTCTTCTACTTGTTATCATCTGAGTCTATCCTGCTCTATTCCCATGTATCTTCCTGCCACCTTTTTATTCATATCAGAGAATGAACTTTCTTTGAAGAATAAATTCAACACAATCAGAATATTGAAATTTGAAGAAGTTAATATTTATTTCTTCACATGGCATCACTCTTTTATGGTTTTTATGACAGTTTGCTGCATTTATTTTTTATTCCAACTTTTATTTTAACATATTGTCTCTTTACTCAGATTATAGGTTACAAATGAAAATGCCTGCAAGGACTAGGAAAAAAATGAGATAAATGGGTTGGGGGGAACTCTGGTGAACAAGACGGCCCTTGTCCTATCTAAAAGAAAAAACATTATTATATCCCATTAATTACTACTATAAAAATATAGGTTTAATATCAGTAAGCAATGGGTTTTAAGAGAAGAATCAAATTTATATGTGTGTGTGTAAATGCAAGTATTCAATATTTGCTGAGTGAATGAATCTATAAAATAATTACAATCTTAACCTACTAATCTATGATTTTCATAACCTTTTAATTTAAGAATAGGTTTAAATTTATAGAAAAGTTGCAAAGACAGTACAAAATTCCCATATTTTCCTAACCAGTTTCTCAGTTTTTTCAACATCTTATACTTTTCTGGTACATATGTCACAACTAAGGAGGCAAATTTAATATATTGCTATTAACTATATGCGATTTTCTAAAAAAGTTTTGCTAGTTCTTCCTTATGTTTTCATTATGTTCCAGAATTCCATCTAGGACACATTATTTTTCATCATCATATCTCCTTAAGGCTCCTCTTGGTTAGACCAGTCTCTCAGAATTTCCTTCTTCTTGATGACCTTGACAGTTTTAATTTGTACTGGTCAGGTGTTCTGCACGATGTCACTCAGTTGGGATTTTTCTGATTTTTTTTCTTGTAATTAGATATGGGTTATGTGGTTTGGGAGGAAGACCATGGGGTCAAGTACTAAACTTAGCACATTATACGGAAATACATATTATCAACAGGGCTCATCATTAATGATGTTAACAATTACCTGCCTAGGGCAGTGTTTGTCAGCTTTCTCCCCTGGCAACCATGGTAACCTTTTACCCCATCCCCTTTCTGTACTCTACTCTTTCAAAGCAAGTCACTAGCCAGAACACATATTCAAGAGACAGTGGAATGGTTCCACCTTTTTGAGGGGAGATTATCTTCACCCAAGTTAGGGGGATTCATCTGTAAAAGACATTTGCCTATTATCTCTTGTAACAATAATATCTTTAATTAAAAAAATTATTTGACACAATGTGACATTTTAAGAGAAAGTATGTGATTCTTCATTTTATTCTACCATCAGTTTTGAAAATTAAAAATCTCACTTTCTAAATTCAGCTACATTGTAATGCCTTCTGCAAATACAGCTTCAAAAATTGGGTGTAGGCCGGGCGCGGTGGCTCAAGCCTGTAATCCCAGCACTTTGGGAGGCCGAGGCGGGCGGATCACGAGGTCAGGAGATCGAGACCATCCTGGCTAACATGGTGAAACCCCGTCTCTACTAAAAATACAAAAAAAACTAGCCGGGCGTGGTGGCGGGCGCCTGTAGTCCCAGCTACTCGGAGGCTGAGGCAGGAGAATGGCCTGAACCTGGGAGGCGGAGCTTGCAGTGAGCCGAGATCGCGCCACTGCACTCCAGCCTGGGCGACACAGCGCGAGACTCCGTCTCAAAAAAAAAAAAAAAAAAAAAAAAAAAAAAAAAAAAAAAAATTGGGTGTATATTAATGAAATATCATAATCAGAGATGATCTAGGTATTGCAGAGGAGCAGAAGCCTGAATGAGTTAGTAGAGCAAATCTTCTCTGGGATAAAGCTGGATAATGTAAGGCTTTAAGTAGCATGTATTATACAAGATGCAAGGATAAACAATGCATATTGTACTTGATTGACTCAGACCTCTTTAATATATTAAAGACTCCAATAGCTTACCATGCTTTTAGATTTTCTTTGCCTATGGACAACAAAGAAGCAAAGTACAATAATAAAGAGTATAACAGAGTTTTTGTCCAGGAAAGAACCTCAGCCATGATTATTTTAATAGGCTCTTTTCATTTACAAAAATTATTTAACCTGAAAATGTTGACAGATTTGCATTATGGTATATATTTATCAGAAGAATAAGTAGCATTATCCCCAATTTTTATGATTCCCAAACTAGTACTTTATTATTACATTCTATTTTACTGTGAAGAATCAGAGGAGAAAATTAACCTTTAACTGGAGAGAATGCTGAATTGCAGTTTTCTTTGTTCCATGCTGGTTTGCTTTATGTCACCTTCACTAAGGCTATTAGAAATGTTTCTCAGAATCCCTTTCCCTAGGCTTTGGATTATAGTTAGCTAACAATAAAATTTACCTGAGGTTTGAAAGGCAAAGTAAAAGCAGCAGCCTGTAAGGTTGAGAGGTTCTCACAGTGGAACCTGGCCATGAACATTTGAAGGGGTGCCTCTTTGGGTGGTCTCCATATCTAAACTCCACTTAGATATGGAACCCGACTTGACTGCTAATCGTGCTGGCCCCTGTGGTCCCAGGTGAACCACCCAGTGCTTGGCTGGAGGCCCTTAGGAGTAGTTGTTACAAAGGGGCAAAAGATTTCCAGGACCTGGAAATTTCTGTAGATCTCTTTCTGAATCCCCGCTTACAGATTGCTCTTCACTAGCAGATTTAATGAATTCTCATACTTTCCTCTGAGGTCTTATTCATGCACCAATATTATACAAAAACTGGTTAGTGAGTATTTCTCTTATTTGTTGATGCTCCCATTTCAATTTTCTTTCCAACTCTCCCTACATATGAATAAGGCCTAATTCATATAACAAATCTCTAATTCCCATTGTGATTAATGATTCCATTTTCTTGGCTAACATCTGACTGACACATTTTTTTCATTTCATTTTATCTTATATTGTTTTATTTTGTATGTTTCGCCTTTCCAGACCACCAAATGAAGGAAAAAACTAATTTTTTGGGGGGAGGCAGAGGGGAATAAGAAGCTTTACTATAAACAGGGTAATTTTTTTTAAACGAATAATAGAAAGAAATCACTATTGAATGCGTTACTTGTATTACTTTGCTCAGGCCATGCTAACAAAATGTGGTATACATCTGACTGAGTGGCTTAAAGCAACAGAAAGGTATTTTCTCACAGTTTGGAGGCTAGAAGTTCAAGATCAGTTTGCCAGCATAGTTGGTTTCTGGTGAATGTTCTCTTTCTGGGTAGCAAAAGGTCACCTTCTCACTTTGTTCTCATGTGGCCCTTCGTCCAGTGTGGGTGAGTGAGAAGAGACGGAGTGAGCAAGCTCTTTATTGTCTCTTTCTATAAGGAAACTAACCCTGTAGGATGAGGGTCCCACCCTTATGACCTCATGTAACATTAATTACCTCCTTTGAGGCCCCATCTCCAAATACAGTCACACTGGGGTTAGAGTTTCAACATGAGAATTTTGGAGTGACATAAACATTTAGTTTGTAACATTACTTGAGCAAATAAACCCAAATAATAAACCAAATCAGTGTATAAATATATCAACACATAAGTAAAATAAAATGACATGATCATTAATTTGAATGTTTCAGACCACCTATTCCTAAGTGTGAACCTTAAATAACTGTTGATCTGACTTCTTCAATAAATTGGAGATTTTTATTAAAATATAGATTCCCATTCATATTCAATCAAAATTTATAGGGAGCTGACAAGAAATGTATTTTATGACTAAACTTTCCAGATGATTCCTTAGAAAACTGTTTTATAAACATCAATTTAAAATAAAAAAAATAAAATTCATTGATTATCTCTTTTCAGTCACATTACAGAAAATATTTTAAGGTCAAATTTGGCCCTAATCTGAAATTATGATGGATGGTCAGCAACACTGAACATGGGCATAGAAAGTTATAGTGACAGCAGCTATGGCATATGTGGGGCATTCTTGTTACAAGTTAAAAGAAGGAGATGGATAAAATTAATATCTGCAATATGCCTCTCTAATTAAAACTGATTTGTCCTTTAAGTTTACTTAAAAGTAAATAAAAAGTTTAAATCTATTGTGAACATTTATAGCAAAAGCTAAACCAAATAGTCTAAAATGTCAAATGTACCTAAAGTTTTATTATACATAAGAGGGAAAAGGTCAAGAATATAATAAAGGTTAAATGATGGGAGATATTTTTAAAGTAATACAAAAAACTATGAAAATTAAACTTATTTAATATTTAGATTTTTTAATAGAAAACAGGAAGAAATGTAATCTTATGGCAAAGCCATAACTCCTAGATTTAATAAATATTGGCAAAATGCAGTTATACCTGTTTTAAAATTAATTTTTGAAAGTACAATTACATTGGGTAGAATAATTTGTCTTAGAAAAGACAACTCTACAAAAATGGATTAAGGTTTAAAAGTACATGGAAGGTATTACAGAGAACATTGAACCACTGGTTTTTCATAACTAAAGTTATGACATAACCAGGTGAACTAAAGGAGAAATCTGAATGCTCAGTGCGTACATACTACTTTTAGAGGTGACATAAAGGAAGAGACGATATGGCTTCTGACTTAAAATATGTTCATGTTACGATAGGATAAGCCAGCAGAAATAAACTAGATGTAGGTAGTATGGTTAAGGCTGAGAGAAAATGATTTAACGAAAACAGTTAAAGTAGAACAAGAGTTGAAGTTATTTGTATAGAGTGGAATTTTACTGAAGCAAGTGAGTCTTGAGCCAAACTAATCTTCTTATTTTTTATTAAAGTATTATAATTCTCTTTTATATGACTAGTGTTAAATATTAAGAAAGAACAATGTAAATAAATCTGATAAAGATACTTCAGGATTATCAGAATGGGGATCAGGTGTGGAAGTTAATATTCTGCCATTAAGACAGAAGCTTGGTCCAGTGGTTTACAATTTTTAAATTCATTGCTTCGTTCATTATTTACACATGTCCACTGGCAGCTTGCCAATCATAATATATGCATAAAGACAAAAGCCATATAATTAGCTGTGGGTGACCTGTTTTGGCTGGAAATCTCTCCTCAATACATCAAAAATGCTTATGTTGAAGAAAATATTTTGATAAAATTTCTGTTGGGATGAATATAGCTATCTCTACTAAACTTATCTCCATATAAAATGCACTCATGTATTCTTTCTAAAATTATTACTTTGTTGTTATAAAGGCATTGGTTGACTTGGAGCCTGCACATTACTTTTTATTGAATGTTTGCTAATATATGGAAAAAAATACTTGCTGTAGGCATCAAGATGGAGAATAATGGTGCTGAGTTCAGTAACTTACAGTTGACTATATTTTCCCATTTTATTTTATGTTCATTTTGAATTGCATATGTACTATATTTTATAATTGATTTTAGCACAAGACCCAGATGTTACTCACACATCTGTTTACATACCTTTATATAAATGAACTTTAAAATGATACTGGCAACTCCGGGGACCACATTAGTCTCAATAAAAAGTACATATTTTTGTCTTGTCTACATGGGGATCTATGTATAAGTAGATGTCGAGTAACTAGTCATTTTTCATGTGTTCTTGCAATGCTGTTATTTACATACTCCTGATTTGTTATGCCTGACCATCTGGTTATGGATGAAATACTGCAGTTACTTTTTTCTTTCTTTTGTCTTTGTTTAGAAGGACTTTCTAAGTATTATCAATACCAAATGTTCTGTGATTATTTATGCTAATAACCTAAAACATTATTAAATATGTATTCCAGATTGTTGCGGAATACATTTCTAAATTTACATACCATTAAAATTTTTAAGTGACTTTGTAAAATGGTAGAATTAAATATAATATGTTACATGACACACATTAATTCTTAATAACCGTATGAAATTGTAGATCCACACACCTCTATTTTTACCAGTAAAGATGCAGCCTGTTAGTTAAGTGCTTAGGCAGAGTAGTCAGAGTATTTTGTGATAAGAATGATTATTTAATTTATTGACAGTGAATTTGGTCAAGGTACACTGTATAAATACATCTGCATTTCAATTTATCTGTAAAGTGGGCCAATTGTAGTATCAATTCATACAGTTATTGTGTGAGTAAAATTAGATTATCCATTTAAAGAATTTAGCATACCATTAAGCATGTAACAAGTACTCTATTAAGGATTGTCATCTGGGATTAATATGATCAAATTGACATTAATTCACATATTATACAAGAATTTGAAGAAATTGACAGTATCACTGCTTACTCTAACTATTTTGTGAATTTTAATATTGGAGATAAGCTACTAATGTATGTTTTCCATTTCTAAACAATGTGCATGGGTTCTGCACTCAGTAGCTATCCAACCTCATTTGCATGTGAGGCCAAGAAATCACTGGAACATCTCATAAGGTTGCATGATTTTTAGATAATTTTAAATTGAGGTGGTTCTCTATTAGGAAAAGTAGGAAGTTTGAGGTTTGGTCGGAGGGCAGAGAAATAAAAATGTGTTCCTCATTACATTGTATAGTGGCATCACATTTACATAACAAATCCCTGTTTAAAATATTTGCTGGTGAGGAGTCTGAAGCTAAAAAGGCAGCATGGATGTGGAGAGGTCCTGAGGATATTGGGGTAGCCTGAGATATAGGCAATAAGATGCTTGCCCAGAGAATTCCACAGCTTGAATAAAATTAGAAGTTACAGGTAGAGAGAAAATTTCTAAACTGATGGGAGGAAAAGTGCTATCATTGTCAATTAAGAAGTCCAATTCCTGATTCTCCATTTTAAGTTTAATGGTGGGTACTGGGTATCCAGTGAAAGATTAGATGACCATCTCAATCAATGGGGAATTATCTGAGAGAAGGGGATTATTTAAGTTTTCTTTTTTTTTGTTTTGTTTTTCATTTAAGTGCAAGACAATTGTTTTTCCTATGTCCTGGCTTTTTATACTATTTACAAACATTTGGAGACAAATAGGGAAGTGTTTGTGGTTGGCAAGAAAAATGAGTGGACATTGAGGTACTCTCAGAGTCATAACTTTGTTTTTTTAAAAACTCGATTTGCAAGGTGAGTGTGGAATTTAAGTCCTCTTTCTTCCTGCAAGCTCTTTCCAAATAAGTGAGTATCATCTTTAATAATAACACTGAGAGATTGCCTTCAGTGAAAAATAATTAATATACTGAAGTGGCATATTTTGGCATGGCCAGTTCTAAAACCCTTCAATATCTTTTAAATTTACAGATAGTTGCTTTATGACAGGATAATTGATATATATTTAGCCAATAAAAATGATCATACATTTTTCTATACAGGTATTATACAGAATTAATTCTCACTTCTAACTAGTAAGATTTTCAATAATTAACATTTTATTAACAAATTTAATAGAGTATAATTTAATGTTATTCTGTTTAATGTTATTGAAATTATTGGAAATAAAAAATGGAAAAATAAAAAAACACATTTTTGAGAAATTGCATAATATAAATATTATGGATTTCTAAAATATATATTTTGAATTAAGCTTAGTTATGTGTTAGATTTATCTAGTTTATATTGGTGATTTTCATTTATTTTTTACTTTTTCAATTTTGAAATGAAAAGAGATCTTTGAGAGATAACTGTAAGTAATTGTAATTGGTTGCTGCTAATGAGGACTCTGGCAAGTTGAAAAGCAATGGGTGCCAGTGGGCTTTCTGGTGTTGTCTCTTCTCTGGCATTCGAAAGGAGAATTAAACCACTTTACATGAGACTGTACACAAAACCCAAGACAAGATGCTTTGGGCAAAACGTTGAGAAGACAGGAAAAAGGAGACAACTTTCTGCTAATGAGGATCTGGAGGCTATTGCAACTCATTAGTAAAAATTAAAAGACACATGTGACAATACTTTTTACTTAAAACTAAACGTTTGCGTTATTGTGGTTGTAATTCTACTGCACAATGCTGTTTGCTCACTAGAGAGTGTATGGTATCAGGTGAGTTCTAACTTGTTTTCATCACTCTGTTGCACTAATTTAGGATACAAATTACAATAAAAAGACAAATACAATTAATTAAAATTAAAATACAATTAACTGATTATTATCTATATTTGCTGATTTCACTTTGGTGGTTAAGCCTTGGTATATTTATTTCCAATGATAATATAATGTTTAAAAGTTTAAAAAGTTACCTGAAAAGGATGCTGTTAGTGCATTTCTTCTTGAAGAATAATAATCATTTCTATTTACAGAAGGAGAAAAGCAGTTGAAATAATAATTTGCCAAACAATACTAGACAATATCAACCATTTTGCTTTTTCTATCCTTAGTAACTTGTTTGACCAACAGTGTTTAAAGTTTTCTATCTTTGGGTTTCTATTTCTCTTGAACCAATATTACACTTGTTTTCATTCTCTCTATATTGATAAACAGTTTTCCTTCTCTTTTTTTATATTTTTTTAGGTCCTGAAGATTGTCTTGTTACAATGTTTAACAGAAGTGAGGCTCTTTTGCATTCATCTTTGCCTTTGTGTCATTGTGAAGGTCAAAATCTGTCAGTCTGCAGCACATGCACTCTTAATAAGGCTGTCCTTCTTGTCCTTCCTCACCCTCAGGCACAGCATATAATTCCTCATGAGTGTCTTCTGTCACAGAGAAATACCTGGACTCAAAAATACTTGAAATGAGGTGTTTGGTGGCTTAGTAGATAAAACCTTTGACCCTTTACCTCAGAGAACACGGCTTAAATTCAAACTTTCAATGTAAGTGAAAAGAGATTTATAGAGTAACTACTATTATCTGTTCAGAATGTTCTAGAGCAAGGCACAAAATATCTGTAACAGAAATCATCTCAAGACCAAATTTACTCAAAACCCCACTTATCTCCAAAGTACAGGGCTTTAGAATTTGAAATTAGGATTGCTATTTAATTCCAAATTATTTATTCTCAATTCTCCTTTTATAATTAAGCGTATTTGCTTTTGAACTCTTGTTAATTTCTTCAGCATCCCAGGACACTGTGAGATCCTTAACTAAAATCAAGACTTCCATCCATTTTGAAAAGAAAACCAGCATTTCAAAGACCACTGTTTATCAATTATGACATTCTTAGAACATTCTCCTTTATCCAAGATCAGGAGAAGGCATATGTTTCTCGCAGGAACTAAACGTATGCCTACACATAATGTAAAAGTTGTACTGCGAGAGAAGATCATATAATTAATTTTTTTTTTTTTTTTGGTGGTACCTGGGTTGTCTCAACTTCATCTTAGGCTACGTAAGTATGAGATGAAAAATAATTGTATTAAAGTACTATGCATAGTACAACTTATTCAGCACAGTGTGAAAGAACCTATGTGTTAGCATCTGAAGATTATGAAAATAATACAGCAAATATGGCATTTGCATACGCAGTCTGTAGTGGATCTTAGAAAATAGGTCAAACTTCTTTTTACAGGAGAGTGATAACAAAGAAGCCTAGAGTAATATGGAAAGACAGATTAAAATGTGCTTTATCAGCAACAAATATTAAACACTTTTTTCCTTTGTGACTACATTAAATGCTATTACAGTAACATTATATGTTAACTATAAATAAAATAAATATATTTTATTACAGAATAATGGGTATAAAATTTTGTGTGACATATAATTCTGTAAGTAATTGTAAAAATATCAAGATTCTACATAGCTTAAAGTCACAAAGAGATTTAAAAAATTATTATCTGGTAGTTTATCATAGAAATCCTATTTCAGTAGCAAAAGATGTAATGCATAACCATAGAGATGGAATATGTTTTTCGCTTACCTTTTTGAGGAGACAATATTATATTTATTAGAAAGTTGTATGTAGTTAGGAACTGGGAATGCAGTGAACGGGCTACATAAAGAAATTATAAATAGTTTTGAATGGACAATTTGGCAAGCAACTAATGATTTAGTGGACAATAAATTAATAATATTGAAAAATATGTTTCAATTTGTAAGAAGAGATTCTTTGAAAATCTCATTCAGGTAAATGGAAGGTTATATAACACAGACCATTTCAAATCATCCCCAAATAACAATTCTTGTATTCAGTTCTATATCAAGCTAACTAACATACCTCTTTTATTGTGCTTCATGTTGTCGTGCTTTGCAGATAGTGCACTTTTTACAAATTGAAGATTTGTGTAAACCGTGCATGAAGTAAGTATATTGACCCCATTTTTCTAGTAACATGTGCTCACTTAGTGCCCTTGTGTCCTATTTTGGTAATTCTCACAATCTTTCAAACTTTTCATTATTATTATATCTGTTATAGCGATCTTTGATCAGTGATCTTCAATGTCACTCTTGCAATTGCTCTGGGAAGCCGTGAACCAGGCCCATATAAGATGGTGAACTTATTCAATAAATATTGTGTGTATTCTGACTGCTCCACTGTTTGGCCATTCCCCCATCTCTCTTGCTCTCATCAGTCCTCCCTTTTCCCTGAGACACAGCAATGTTGAAATTAGGCCAATGAATATCACTACAATTGCCTCAAAGTGTTCAAGTGAAATGAAGAGTTTCACATCTCCCAATTTAAATCAAAAGCTATAAATAATTAAGCTTAGTACGGAAAGCATGTAAAAAGCCAAGATGAACTGAAAGTTAGGTCTCTTGCATTAAACAGAAAAGTTGTAAATACAAAGGAAAAGTTATTCAAGGAAATTAAAAGTACTACTCAGTGAAAACATGAATGATATGAAAGTATCTAATATTAAATAAAAGCATTTAGTTTAATCTCATTGTGACTTTAAGTTATGTAGAACCTTTATATAAAACAGATTTTTATTCATGTGGAGAAAATTTTGCTGGTCTGAATAGAAGATCAAACCAACATTCCCTTAAGCCAAGTCAAGTTCAGAGCAAATCCCCGACTCTCTTTAATTCTGTGAAGGCTGAGAACTGAGAATACTGCAGAAGAATGGGTAGAAACTAACAGAGGTTGGTCCATGAGGTTTAAGGAAAGAAACTTCCATAACATAAAAGTGCAAGGTGAAGGAGCGAGTGCTGGTGTAGAATCTTCAACAAATTATTCAGAAGGTCGAGCTAAGAAGATTACTATTGAAGGTCTTTCCACTAAACAACAGATTTTCAATGGAGATTAACCAGCTTTATGTTGGAAGTAGATGTCATCTAGAGCTTTCATAGTTAAAGAGGAAAAGTCAATGCCTGGCTTCAAAGCTTCAAAGAACAGGTTGACTCTCTTATTAGAGCTAATGAAACTTGTCATATTAAGTTAAAGCTAAATGCTCAATTGTGAAAATCTTAGGGTCCTTAAGAATTTATGCCAAATCTACTCTGCCTATGAGACAACACAGCTTGGATGACAGCACATCTGTTACATAATGGTTTACTGAATGTTAAGCTTACTTTTAAATTCCAATTTTCAGAAAAAAACAAAAGTTCCTTTCAAAATATTATTGCTCACTGACAAGGCACCTGATCACAGAAGAACTCTGGTGGAGATGTACAGAGAGATTAATATTGTCTTTACACATCTAAGGGAAGAAGCTGGGGTAAAAATTAATATAGAGAGTTTATAAGGGCCAAGGTTGAGGACAGTTACCTGGACACACTTTCAGGTTGTCGTGGAGAGTGTTCCATTTGTCTTTCGTTACAACCAGGTTTTTAAAGGCAAAAGAGGCAAGGCGTGGAGAATCATGCCTGTAATCTCAGCACTTTGGGAGGCCAACGTGAGAAGATTACTTGAGCCCAGATGTTTGAGACCAGCCCGGGCATGATGAGACTCCATCTCTATAAAAAAATTAAAAATTAGCTGGGTGTGGGGGTGCATGCCTGCAGTCAAAGCTATTTGGGAGGCTGAGGCAGGAGGTTCATTTGAAACAGGGAGGCTGAGTCTATAGTGAGCCATGTTCATGCTACTGCACTCCAGATTTGGAAACAAGGCAATACTCTGTCCCCCAAAGAATAAATAAATAAAATATAACTAAAGGTAAAGGAAGAAATATAGAGTAGGCTGATATAAATTTATTTGTCAGGAATTCTCATTGGTTTACAGAAATAACATTGATTCATGATTGGCCAAACATTGTTGAGCTGTAAAGTGTGGGTTGCAGTATCTGGCATGTGGCATTCTTAGCTTAATTTGTAATTACTTGGAGCATTAACAAGCAGTTTCAATATGGGAAGTAGGACATGGCTGTTGTCTGATTTTAGTGCCTCTTTGGGCCTTAAAATGTAAAAGTCAAACATTCCTCAGATAAAAAGTATTTATACATTTTTTCATTCTCTTTTTTATGCCTTCTAACACAGCATTTATTTTGCAGCCCATGGCTCAAGGAGTAATTTCAACTTTCAAGTTCTGTTATTTAACAAATACATTTTTTTAGAATATAGCTGCCATAGATAGTGATTCCTCTGATGGGAAACTAAATTGAAAACCTTCTGGAACAGATTGACCTTCTGGAACAGATTGACATTAAGGACATTCATGATTCATGGGAGGAGGTCAAAATAGCAACATACACGAGAATTTGAAAGAAGTTGCTTTCACCTCTCATGAATGACCTTGAGAGGTTCAAGATTTCACTACAAGAAGTCATGAAGATGTGGTGGAAATAGCAATAGAGCTAGAATTAGAAGTGAAACGTGAAGATGTGACTGAATTGCTTCAATTTCCTAATAAAGTTTTAATGGATGAGGAATTGCTTTTTGTGGATGACCAAAGAAAGTGGTTTCTTGAGATGGAATATACTCCTGATGAAGATACTAGAAACATTGTTGCAATGGCAATAAAATATTTAGAATATAACAGAAACTTATTTGATAAGAGAGCAGTAGGGTTTGAGTGGATTGACCCCAGTCTCAAAATATGGATAAAATGCCATCAAACAGCATCACATGCTACAGAGAAATCTTTCAAGAAAGAAAGAGCCAATTGAAGCAACACACTTCATTGTTGTCTTGTTGTCAAAAATTGCAACAGACACCCCAGCCTTCAGCAAATATCACCTTGATCAGTCAGCAGCTGTCAACATAGAGGCAAGACCCTCCACCACCAAAAAGATTTTGACTTGGTGAAGGTATAAGATGAACATTAGTATTTTTGGCAATGAAGTATTTTTAATTAAAGTATGTACATTGTTTTTGTAGACATAATGCTATTGCAAACTTAACAGACTGCAGTATAATGTCAACCTAACATATATGCATTGGAAAACCAAAAAATGTGTGTGATTTCCTTTACTACTACATTAGTTGTATTGTGGGAGTCTGGAACCAAACTTGCAATACCTCTGAGGTATGCCTGTTAGGGTTTTCCAAAGAAATGAAATAATAAAGATATATATGTATATATACACACACATATACATATATATACACACACATATAAGTGTGTATATATAGTATTATAGCCTATTAAGATATATAATATATATTATGTATTCTATTATATATGAATATAATTTAATTTACATATTACATAACATGATATCATTTGTATATATACTTACATATAGATGCACACATATAATTTATTATAAAGATATGGATTACTCACATAATTCCTGAGTCTATGAAATCCCCAGATACGCCATCAGCAAATGGGAGCCGCAGGAGAATCAGCGGTGCAATTCCAGTTTGAATACAAAGACCTGAGGACAAGAGTGGATGATGTAAGTTCCACTTAAGGGCAGAACACTGCTTTCTCAGATTAGAGAGTCAGGTAGGAAGAGTCCTCTCTTACTCAGCCTTTTTGTTCTACTCAGCTGTTCAACTGATGGCTTAAGGTTCACCCACATTAGGAAGGACAATCTTCTTCCACCAATTCAAATGTTAATTTCATCCAGAAACATCCTCATAACACTAGAATATTTGATGAAAAGTCTGAACATCGTGTGACCCAGTTGAGTTCACAGCAAAAATTAACCACCACAGGATTTTAGAAATAAAATATTTCCCTTACAATTTTTGTTGGGTAATTACAAACTTATTTTCACTACAGAAATGATAATTAGCTTTTCTCAGGTTCAATATCCTATTTCTCAGATTATCTATTTTTTTCCACAATTTAAGTTCAAGGTTCATTTAAATACTTTTATTATTTGGGAAATATTAATGCATATAACCCTTCTCTTTATATATACAAATACTAAGTAATTTTTTTTTTTTTTTTGACAGAGTTTCGCTCTTGTTGCCCAGGCTGGAGTGCATGGCATGAACTTGGCTCAACGCAACCTCTGACTCCAGGGTTCAAGGGATTCTCCTGCCTCAGCCTCCCTGAGTAGCTGGGATTACAGGCCTGCGCCACCATGCCTAATTTTGTATTTTTGGTAGAGACAGGGTTTCTCCATGTTGATCAGGCTGGTCTTGAAGTCCCGACCTCAGGTGATCCGTCTGCCTCGGCCTCTCTGAAAGTGCTGGGATTACAGGCGTGAGCCACTGTGTCCGGCCACTAAGTAATATCTTAACTTTTTACAATATTTATTTAAAAAACCCACCCAACCCAAATCAGTTACTCCAAATAGAAAAATAGATTATAAAATAGTTCTATAAAAGTGTCAATATATTTTTCTACACCTAATTCTTTTTCTGACATTCCTTTTTATCTATATAATTATTTTTGATATGTTATACTTTTGTGGTAAAAAAACCTATCGCTCAGGCTTTCAGAAGATAATAGTCTCTTCTTAGCACTCGAATGAGTATTTGATTATGTGTAAGTAATATGGTTTGAATTTGTGTCCCCAGTCAAATCTCATGTCCAATTGTAACGTTCAGTGTTGGAGGAGGGGCCTGGTGGGAGGTGACCGGATCATGGAGGTGAATTTCTCTGTATTGGTGTTTTCTTTATACCATCAGTCTCGATTACAAATTTTGATTCTTTCCTGAATCTTTACTACTAGATTTTCTCATGGCTGTTTTGATGGATTCCAAGGTGTACCGCATGGGTCTTCCTTCTAGGATCAAAACACTTCTTCATTCAATTACTAAAAATATCCTTGCTGCTAATTACCGTCAAGAACCCTGAAAAATATGAAATTGTACTCTATTTTCAAGTTAGCAAGTTAACCTGCCACAATTTCATAGTTGATGATAGAAGGCATAAGATTCCTGGTTCAGACACAAAGGATACATTATTACTCATTGTAACAGCAGGAATCATATCAACAGCAACTTTTAAAGTGTGACATAAAGCAGTACAGATAATATATGTACATATATTGAGTTGCATCACATAAAAAGACTCTTAACAATTGAATCTTTTATAATAGCCATTAGCATGCTTGGTTTTGGCTCTAGCTGGAAATATTCTCTTTACTATACTAGGCAGTAAGTATATTTGCTCATTACTCCAGAGGGAGATACGATCTCTATCTTCCAAAAATGTTTACTATGGTAACAAGGATAGTCCAAAACAAATTAAAATTAGTGTCTCACTCACAAGACTCACAGAAACATTAGAGACTTGTAGAAGTTTATATTGCACATTGAAGAAAACAGTGTCTCACTTAACCTTGCATTCCTAAGCAGGGCAGACTGTGTCCAAAGTGCAATGTATGTGGAATTCAAAGACCCATACCTGACTCTCTAATTGAAATAACTCAGCAAAACTCCCTGAAGAATTTTCTGAGGCCTCCATTTTTAGTGTATTCACTTAAATTTTTGCCTCTGCCTAATCCTAATCTCCTTACATTTTTATATTCTCAGACAGCACTCCTGCCAATAACTTTCTGCATGTAAATCTCCATTTCAGACTGTTTACTGTTTATAACGGCTCCTCAGCTTGCCGCCCATGAGTTACTTACCCCTATTTTATTCCAGCGCACAGGTCTGGCTCCTGGAATTCTTATGGGATGTTTGGGGTATCAATTTACTGTCCAGAAACTTCTGTGGCCGCAGTGCCTTTGCACAATTCTTGACCTACACCCAGGAAGAATGAAGTAGGCAGACAAGTGAAGGGAGAACAAAATGAAGATGAGGTTTATCAAGTGTTACAACTCAGAGGAGACCCATAGTGCTCCTCTCTGTAGGTCATCCATCAAGTATTCATTTCTCAGCAGAGAGGAGACCCTGGAGAGAGTAGCTTCTCTCTGCAACTGGTTGTCCCAACTTCTCAGCAGAAAGGAGGCCATGAGAGGGTGGCTCCTCTCTGCCAACGGGTGGTCTTTGCGCTCCTCTCTGCAGCTGGTTGTCCATCATCTCCAGCTATCAGTAGAGGGAGTAGCTCCTCTCTGCAGCTGGTGCTCCTGTCTTCATCCTCTGGCTGTCCTCTGCCCTGCTCTGCCTGAGCCCAGCATTTTATAAACCTGAAGGGGAGGAAGTGCACATCCATTGGTCCATGGACGGCCATGTGTGGGCCCAGAGGCCGCACCCTCAAATCCCCACTCCAGTCTGGGCGACAGGGAGCCGAGTTCCCAGCCTTCAGGCTCTCCCTGCCCTGAAAGTGAGGACTTCTTGGGAACCTGCACACTTCTGCCCAGGAATCTGTTTGCCTTTAGCTGCCATTCATGGCTCCGCGGCTCAGCCTCTATCCCACTTTGAGGTTGGAGCAGGTTCCTGGAGCGGAGAGAGACCAGGCAGGGACAGCAGACATCCTCAAGCCTGCAGGGAGCTGGGCCTTCCACGACCCTGAGAGTGAAGGCTACAGAGACGCCCAGGTCCTGCACCTGGTAGGGCAGGAGCAGCTGCACCTGGGATGCTCCCCGCCTGTTTCATCCGGAATCAGTGGGTTCTTGGTCTCTCTGACTTCAAGAATGAAGTCGCAGACCCTCACAGTGAGTGTTGCAGTTCTTAAAGATAGTGTGTCTCAAATTTGTTCCTTCTGGTGTTCGGAGTTTCTTTCTTCTGGTGGGTTCATGGTCTCGCTGGCCTCAGGAGTGAAGCTACTTACCTTCGCAGTGAGTGTTACCCTATTAAGGCGGCGCGTGTGGAGCTTTTCTTTCCACTCCGTAGTCCTTCATTCCTCCTGGTGGGTTCGTGGTCTTGCTGGCCTCAGGAGTGAAGCTGCCGACCTCCACAGGGAGTGTTACAGCTCATAAAGGTTGCCTGGACCCAAAGACTGAACAGGAGCAAAACTCACTGCAAAGCACAAAAGTACAAAGCTTCCACAGCGTGGATGGAGAACTGGAGGGGTCCCCTTTGCCTGCCAGGGGCAGTCTGCTTTTATTCCTTTATCTGACCCCACACACATCCTGCTGATTGGTCCGTTTTACAGAGAGCTGATTGGTCCGTTTTACAGAGCAGTGACTGGTCCATTTTGACAGCATGCTGATTGGGCGTTTACAATCCCTGAGCTAGACACAGAATGCTGATTGGTGAGTTTACAATTCTTTAGCTAGACACAGTGCTGGACAGAAAAGTTCTCCAAGTCTCCGCTAGGTTAGCTAGATACAGAGTAGTGATTGGTGTATTTACAAACCCTGAGCTAGACACAGGGTGCTGATTGGTGTATTTACAATCCCTTAGCTAGACATAAAAGTTCTTCAAATCGCCACTAGACTCAGGAACCCAGCCGGCTTCACGTAGTGGATCCCGCCCCAGGGCGGAGGGCAGAGCTGCCTGCCAGGCCAGCGCTGTGCACCCGCACTCCTCACTCCGTGGGCGGTTGATGGGAATGAGCGCCCTGGAGCAGGGGGTGGCGCTCATAAGGGAGGCTCCGCTGGGCAGGAGCCCACCACTGAGGCGGGGCTGGGACATGGCGGGCTGCAGGTCCGGAACCCTGCCCCGCCGGGAGGCGGCTGAGGCCCGGAGAGAATTCCAGCGCGGTGCATGGGGGCCGGCAGTGCTGCGGGACCAGGCGCAACCTCGGCAGCTGCTGGCCCGGATACTAAGCTCCTCACTGCCCTGGGTCAGTGGCACCCGCCAGCCGCTCCCAGTGCAGGGCCTCTCCCTCCACACCTCCCTGCAAGCAAAGGGAGCTGGCTCTGGCCTCAGCCAGCCCAGAGAGGGGCCCCCACAGTGCCGTGGTGGGCTGAAGGGCTCCTCAAACCCCACCAGAGTGGACGCCGAGGCCAAGGAGGCACGGAGAGCGAGGGCTGCTAGCATATTGTCACCTCTCACTGTCAGCTTGGAAGGGACGGGTCTCCAGTTGGTCCCTGGCTCCTTCCTGCTCCGTGGAGTGGGAGGCCCCCGTCTGCAGCTGCACCCTAGAGGGAATATCCTGCCTGCTCTTAGCCACCCTGAAGAGCACAGGGAGGCTCAGATCCGCAGCAGCAGTTTGGGCGGGGCTCCTGCCTGCTCCTTATTGCTGGAGGCCCAGGTCTACAGCCAGGAGAGGCAGCTGCAGCTGCAGCTGCACCTGGGAGGGCAGACCCTGCCCTCTCCTGGCGCCCCACTGAGAGCTTAGGGAGGCGCCGATCCACAGGCACAGTTTGGGCAACTGCAACCCCATCCAGGAGGGTGGGGCTCCTGCCTGCTCCATAGAGGAGGAGACCTGGGTCGATATCCATAGTTTGGATGGCTTCAGAGGCATCCAGGGAGCTCCTGCCCCAACTCAGAAGGGATGGGACTTCCACTGGCTCCACGGAGTGTGCAGCCCCAACCGCGTCTCCCTGCAGCAGTCAGCGCGATGGCAGCAGCCACTGACATCACAATCACAGCTGGGAAAGTAGATGAGCACTGGGATTGCCCAGAATGGATATTTGAACATGAATTACCTTTCACGAGATGCTGTTTCATCTCTTCTCAAGCCTGTAATTTAAGGTAAGTAGATTATTGTGGTTATTCCACCACCAACAATTCTTCCCCTTAACAAACATTTAATCTTCATAGTTAAGAATATTTTTTGTACATGAATTATGAGATTCTGTAATTTAAGTGCATTTCAATTTTTAGAGAAAGAAGATCCATAGATGTTTTATTACTCTGAGGATTTTTAAAAATTATGTTTTTCAAAATATTGGCTATTTTAACCCTGAAGCATTTTTCAAGGAAAATCATAATTATGGTTATGTAATAACCCTGACGCATAGATGATTAACTTCTGTGGAATTTACTTGTATACTTGAATAATCCATTTTCTAAGATTTTATTTCAAATAACTATTTAAGTAATTACTAAAGGTCCAGTATGTGTAGGTATATATGTGTGGAATTTTGTGTAAAAATTTAATAATTTAATAATTAAATGTTTAAAAACGTTTAACTCAAGGTCATCTTAGTTGTAAACAGCTTCTGACTCTTCCTCAAACTTGCAAAGGTAAATAGGAGATTTATAGTTTTAAGTTGATTTTGAGTGATGGAAAAGTTGGGCATATAAAAACTGAAGGTTTTATTTCAGTAGAGTAGCTACAGGAAAAAGAAATAATGAGATAAAGTGTAGAACTATTCCAACTTTACACAATCAAATTTATAGCATGTCATGTTTATCAGGTAAGAGAATATTGGAATCAACATATTCCAGTGAAATCACACCCTGTTGTTCATCATTAGAGAAAAACCTGGGGAGTACCAACAAGTTACTAGTAAGATTGTCTATACTTAATTACTTTACAGATAGTACTGGACACATACTTCTAAGTTAAAACATGTTTTTGCTCATATTGCAGAATATAACTGTGACCATGGTGATAGTCACTTTAGAAAGTGATTTTTATAAAGGAAGATAAAAGAGAAAGTAATCCTCCATCAAATTAAATTTAAAATAGGTAGAATCTTGTGCTGATTGTTTAAAACATTTACAAATAAAAATACTTTTCTAAGATTAGACTTAACAGAATTTGAACATTTTGAAGTCAGTTTGATCAAATATGTGATAATTTTAACACTTGGTGTTCAGAAGCATGTTATTGATTTAATATACGTAAAGTTATCTGCAAATGTAGGAGAAGCTTTACTATGAAATGATTTTCAGACAATATTCTTTCTCACATTGCTAAACTCCTAAAATTTTTTGAGATTATTTTAGTCATTTTACTTAAAAGAAAATAGTGTTTCATTCCCTGGGAAATTGCAAGTATGTACTGAGGAGATGTCACAATAAGATAAAACTTTACCATAACTTGGTAAGTAAGAAACAGAGTATCCATTCACTTAAATTGCAGGATGACATTACTTTCAGGTTATTGAAAATAATTGGGGAAAACTTTCTCAGCTAGCCAGTCATGAGTGGCAGCATTCAGCTATTACATTCAAATCAAGCCTGCAGTTTATGCACCCTGATGGGCCACTAAATGGAGTTTTATTGCCATTGCTGATTTCAAGGATAATGGATACCAGATCTAACTTCCTCTAGTCAAGTTGGTGATATCCGTAAGCTTATAATGTTCATTCCTTTCTTTAATCTTTAGGAAGCATGGGCATTTGCACATTGTGCAATATGAATGAACCAGACAATAAAAATCCAGCAATAGTAACACAAAATATTTTAGAGAATTTCTTTGTGTCATTTCATAAAAAAATTTGCATGCATGTATAATAATGAAGTTAACCAAAATAATTGTATCTGTTGGCTTTACTTATTTTCATTTTTTGTTAAACACAAATCACAAATCTTTAATGTCTCAGTCTCCACTTCATTATGAACCATCAACTATAATTAGATAAACTCATTTCTCTTATTTGTTTGGTATTATTCTACCGAAAAATTTCTTTTGAAAATCCTTAGCACTTTATGTTGCTGTGTTATGTATCCAGCTATGTTTTTGAAACTTTATTTTAAGATACTTATGAGAGAAATTATATTTCCCAATTATTAGGCATGATGTAAGTGCTGAGTATCATATGTGGAATATAACAGATGATTTGTTAATATTTGTTGGGTTGTTTACTTATGTTTTAACTTAAATATGTATCCTGCATATCTTTGTTCATTGTTTGGCTATTTTACTTTTTATTTATTTATTTATTTATTTTTGTAGCTCTTAATTTTCTTCTTACTCTCTCTCAGCTTAACGAAGTATAATAGGCCAGGTGCCGTGGCTCACGCCTGTAATCCCAGCACTTTGGGAGGCCGAGGTGGGCAGATCACAGGTCAGGAGATCGAAACCATCCTGGCTAACCGGTGAAACCCTGTCTCTACTAAAAATACACAAAAATTAGTGGGGTGTGGTGGCAGGCACCTGTAGTCCCAGCTGCTGGGGAGGCTGAGGAAGGAGAATGGCATGAACCCAGGAGGTGTAGCTTGCAGTGAGCTGAGATCACGCCACTGCACTCCAGCCTGGGAGACAGAGTGAGACTCTGTTTCAAAAAAATAATAAATAAATAAACTATAATAGACAAAATTATATATATTAATGATTATAACATGATAGTTTGATATATGTAGACATTGTGAAATTATTATTAAAATGAAACTAATTAACATGTCAGTAACCTCACATAGCTGTCATTTTCTATGTATGTTTCTAAATTAGATAACCACTAAGATCTAAGTTTGAAATTTACCACTGTGAGATTAAAAATCTTATTTTAAAAGCTCAAATAGTAAATTTAATATTTTTATAATATATAATTATCATCATAAACTTTGAAAGTTTTGGTGTCATTTCAGAATATTAAGCACTAAAATGCTTATATGACAAAAATATGTTTTAAAATAATCAATGGATTTTTGTGTATTTCAATATATATGAAGTTAGATTAAAAATCATCCTGTTGATGTCTCAATTATTTGTACTAAAATTAGAATTTAAGACAAGTATGTTCCATGTGAAAATCGGAGAAAAGTTAGCCATCATGGTACCAAAGTATTCTAAATCATAAATTTACTTCAAATTAATTTATTTTTGGAAATTAGCATTTCAAAAATAATATTTTTACCTTGTACCCTGTTGTATACAAAAGGAAGTACCTAATACCCCTAAAATAAATACCTGAAGAGTTGTAAAGTGAAAATGTTACATGTTAAGTTAGGCAATGTACTCCTGTGATAAATATTGAACTATTTAATAATATAATTATATAATGAAAGATATTACCACAGAACAGAAAAAAAAAATCAGGGTTTTTAAGCAAAAATAATATTCTATTGATAATGTAATAGAAATACGGAAATTTTTTTTTCAAAATGTGCAGTTTTATCTTTTGTAAAAATTATCTTCTTCACAAGGAATAGAATGCTCATCTGGAGTTGGATTAATTTTTCTTTTCCCCATATACTCAGTAGTGGGATAGTTACATTGAATGGTAGATCTACTTTTCATTTTTTAAGAAATCTCAGCTGGGTATAGTGGCTCAAGCCTGTAATCCAAGCACTTTGGGAGGCCAAGGTGGATGGATTGCTTGAGCCCAGGAGTTCTAGACCAGTCTGGACAACATGGGAAACCACATCTCTAAAAACAAACAAACAAATTAGCTGGGTGTGGTGGCATGTGTCTCTAGCCCCAGCTACTTGGGAGACTGAGGCAGGAGAAATGCTTGACCCCAGGAGGTTGAAGCTACAGTGAGCTGTAATCATCACTGCACTCCAGCCTGGGCAATGGAGCAAGACTCTGTTACGGGAAAAAAAAAAAATTTTAAGTCTCTATACTGTTTTCCATACAGGTTGTACAAACTGACATTACCACCAGCAGTGTACAAGTGATCCCGTTTCACCACATCCATGTCAACAACTATTCTTTTTTGACTTTTTGATAACGGTCATTCTTGCAAAAGTAAAATGATATCATTTTGTAGTTTAAATTTGTATTTCCCCAGTGATTAGTGATGTTGAGCATTTTTTCATATTTGTTGGCCATTTGTATATCTTTTGAGAAGTGTTTGTTCATATCATTGACCACCTTTAGATAAAATTATTAATTGTTTTGTAATTTGTTTGAGTTTCTTTTAGATTCTGGATATTAGTTCTTTGTTAGATGCATAGTTTGTGAATATTTTCTCCCATTTTGTGGGTTATCTGTTTACTCAGATGATTGTTACTTTTACTATCCTAGTTAAATTAGGTCCTATTTATTTATTTTGCTATTTGTTGCATTTGCTTCTGGGTTCTCAGTCATGAATTCTTTGCCTAGCGCAGTATCTAGAAGAGTTTTCTTAGGTTATCTTCTAGAATTTCAATGGTTTTCTGTCTTAGATTTAAGTATTTGATCCATCTTGAGCTGATTTTTATGTATGGTTAGAGGCAAGGATCTGGTTTAATTCTTTTACATGTGACTAGTCAATTTTCCCAGCATGCTTTATTAAATAGGGTGTCATTTCCCCAATTTATGTTTGTGTATGCTTTATGAAAGGTCAGTTGGTTTTGAGTATTTGGCTTTATTTCTGGATTCCCTATTCTGTTCCATTTGTCTATGCCCCTGCTTTTATACCAGTACCATGCTGTTTGGATAACTATATCTTTGTACTATAATTTGAAGTCAAGTAATGTGATGCCTCCAGATTTGTTTTTGTTTGTTTGTTTGTTTGTTTGTTTTTAGAATTTCTTTGGCTATTCAGGCTCTCTTTTGTTTCTACATGAATTTTAAAATTGTTTTTGCTATTTGTGAAAAATGATATTGGTATCTTGAAAGGAATTGCATTGAATCTGTAAATTGCTATGGGCAGTACGATAATTTTCATAATATTAATTCTTCCAATTCATGAGCATAGGATGTGTTTCCAATGGTCTGTGTCATCTGTGATTTCTTTCAGCAGTGTTTTTCAGTTCTCCTTGTAGACATGTTTAACCTCCTGGGTTAAGTATACTACTAGGTTTTTTTTTTTTTTTTTAAATTTTCTATTTTTTAACTTGCAGCTCTTGTAAAATGGATTGAGCCCTTAATTTGATTCTCAGCCTGGTCACTGTTAGTGTATAGCCATGCTACTGATTTGTGCACATTGATTTTCTAATATGAGGCTTTACCGAATTTGTTCATCAAATCTAGGTGTCTTCTGAAGGAATCTTTAGGGTTTTCTAGCTATACAATTACATCATGGGTAAATAGTGATAATTTGACTTCGAATTTGGATACCCATTATTTCTTTCTGTTGCCTGACTGCTGTGGATAGGATATACTGACTAGAAGTGGTAAAAGTGGGCATCCTTGTCTTGTTCTGTTTCTAAAGGGGACATGCTTTGAACTTTTTCCCATTCAGTAATATGAGGAAAATTTGGCTTTGGGTTTGTCATATATGGCTTTTATTATTTTGAGGTAAGTCCTTTCTGTTCCTAGTTTATTGAGTGTTTTAATCATACATGGATGCTGGATTTTATTGAATGTTTTTCTGCATCTATTGAGGTGTTCCTATGGATTTTGTTTTAAATACTTTTTATGTGATCTAACACATTTATTTATTTGCGTATGTTAAGCCATCCCTGCAGTCCTTGGATAAAACCCACTTGATCATGATATATTACCTTTTTGAGCTGCTGCTAGAATTTTGTTGAGGAATTTTGCATCTATGTTCATCAGGGATATTGGTCTGTAGTTTTTTGTTGTTGTTATGATGTCCTTTCCTGGTTTTAGTATCAGGGTGAAACTGGCTTTATAAAATGAGTTGGGAAGGATTCCCTTTTTCTGAATCTTCTCAAATAGTTTCAGTAGAAACAGCACAAATTCTTTTAATCTTGGGTGGAATTCACCTCTGAATCCATCTGGCCCTAGGCCTTTTCTTTTCCTTGGCAATTTTAAAATTACCGGTTCAGTCTCACTGCGTGTTATTCATTTGTTCATAGTTTCTATTTCTTTCTGACTTCATCCAGGAGGGTTGCATGTTTGCAGGAATTTATCCATTTCCTCTAGATTTTCTAATTTGTTTGCATAGAGGTGTTCATAGTAGTCTCAAATGATCTTTTGCATTCCTGTATCATAAATTGTAATGTCTCTAATTTCATTTATAATTGAATTTATTTCAATATTCCCTTCTTTTCTTGGTTAATCTAGCTAATTGTTTATCAATTTTGTCTATCTTTTCAAAGAATCAACTTTTGTTTCATTGTTTTTGTACTTTTTGTTTCAATTTCATTTATTTCTGCTCTTTGTTATTAATTTCCTTCTGCTAGCTTTGGGTTTAGTTTGTTCTTGTTTCTCAAGTTTCTTCAGATCTGACATTAAGTTGTAAATTTGTGATAGCTTATATCTCTATTGTTATTCATTTCAATGAATTTTTAAATTTCGATCCTGAATTTATCATTGACCCAAAAATCATTCAGGAGCAAGTTGCTTAATTTCCATGTACTTCTATAGGTTTGAGGGTTCCTTTTGTAGTTGATTCCCATTTCATTCCACTGTGGTCTGAGAAGATACTTGATATGATTTTGATATTTTTAGATTTATTGAGACTTGTATTGTGGCCTTTCATATGGTCTATCTTGGAGAATGTTCCATATGCTGATGGGAAGGATGTATATTCTTTAGTTCTTGGGTAGAATGTTCTGAAAATACCTCTTAGGTCCATTTGTTCTAGATCATAGTTCTGGACTATAAAGATAAGCCATTTACCTGGCATATCTTTTTCTACCCGTTTATTTTGAGTTTATATAAATCCTAACATGTTAGGTGAGTCTCTTGAAGATAGCAGGTATTTGGCTTGTGATTTTTTTTTTATTTTTTATTTTTTTATCCATTCTGCCCATCTGTATCTTTTAACGGGAACATTTAGGCCATTCACATTCAGCCTTAATGCTGAGATTTAGGAACTCTTCCAGTCATTATGTTAATTGTTACCCAGATACTTTGGTTTCTTCACTGTGTTATTATTTTGTAGGCCCTGTGAGTTTTATGCCTTCAAGAGAGTCTGTATTGGTGAGTATTCTTTGCTTCAGGATTTAGAACTCTCTTTAGCACTTCCTGTAGGGCTGCTGTAGTAGTCATAAATTCCCTCAGCATTTGTTTGTTAGAAAATGACTCTCTTTTTCCTTCATGTCTTATTGGCTAAGAGTTATCCTGTTTAAGGAGGCTAAAGATAGGAACCTAGCCTCTTCTGGCTTGCAGGGTTTTTTGGTAACAAGTCTGCTGTTAGTCTGACAGGTTTTCCTTTATAGATTACCTGGTGCTTTTGTCTCACTCCTCTCAGTATTCTTTTTTTCACATTGACTTTAGATAGTCTGATGACTATATTCCTTGCTAAAGTATTTTTTTGTGATTAATCTCAAAATTACATTGAGCTTCTTATATTTGTATATGTAAATATCTAGCAAGGCCAGGGAAGTTTTACTTAATTATTCCCTCAAATAAGTTTTCAAAACGTTTTGCTTTTTCTTCTCCCTCAGGAACATCAATTATTCTTAGGTTTGGCCACTTTACATAATCCTTTGTTTCTTGTAGACTTTCTTTGTTTCTTTTTATTCTTTATTTTTGTCTAACTGGGTTGATTCAAAAGCCTTGTCTCTGAGCTCAGAAATTCTTCCTTTTACTTTTTCTAGTCTACTGTTAAACCTTTTCATGGCATTTTGTGATTTCCTAAATGTGTCTTTCATTTAAGAAGTTCTGAGTGGCTTTTCTTTAAAATATTTATGTCTTTCAAAAGTGTTTTCATTCATATCGAGAATTGTTTTTTAAATGTATTTATTTGGTTTTCCCCTTTCTCTGGTACCTCATTCAGTAGCTTAATAGTCAACATTTTGAAGTTTTATCTGGTATTTTGAGTGTTTTATCTTGGTTTGAATCCATTGCTAGAGGATTAATCTGATCTTTTGGGGGTGTTATATAACCTTGTTTTGTCATATTACCAAAATTATTTTTCCAATTTATTCTCATTTGGTAGACTATTCTAATTATTCTTGAATTTATTTTTTATTTGACTTTTTAAAAGATTTCTTCTTCTTCCCATTAAATATGTGACTTTAATGTTTACAGTTTATGGTAGCCTAATTCAGCTCTTGGTGCTTTCAAGGATGAAGTCTTCATATGATGTCTTTGGTTATAGAGAGTCTTTGTATGATGACTTTGTCAGATACTGGTTGTAGTAGCAATGTGCTCTGTGTGTCAGAAAGTTTACTATCTCCTATTGGGTTGGAATGGCAGAGGTCTCCTGAAGTTTACCTCATTTCCCCATGTTGGGCTATTTGTTTGTTTGTTTATTTATTTATTTATTTATTTATTTATTTATTTATTCAGCCTTTTATTGACTGAGTTGGATATTTCAGACTTCAGGCCGGCAGGGACAATGTCCTGGGGTAGAAACCAGTTGTGGCTAAAGTAGGTAGGTAAATGCAATGCCCACTGGTGGGCAGAGGTCACAGCCTTGACAAAGCAGAGGCGGCTGGAAGCGTTCAGTGAAACACACTGAGGTCTTATCAGGGGAAGCGTAAAAGCCACCTCTGCTCCTCTGTCAGGCTAGCAGGAAGATGGTTTACCTCTCAGATGGCATTCCTGACACAGCGTTCTGGCTATTCAGATCATGGAGACCCTTTTTGTTTTCTTTATTCACTTGCAGGAATGTTGATCTTCCAAGTAGACAGGAAATGTGATTCTACCTTTTGTTTTTTTTTTTTTTTTAGACGGTGTCTTACTCTGTCACCTAGGCTGGTGTGCACTGATGTGATCTCAGCTCACTGCAACCTCTGCCTCCTGGGTTCAAGAAATTCTCCTGCCACAACCTCCCAAGTAGCTGGGACTACAGGCACCCGCCATTACACCTGGCTAATTTTTATATTTTTTTAGTAGAGGCAGGATTTTGCCATGTTGGCCAGGCTGGTCTCCAACTCCTGTCATCAGACAGTCCACCTGCCTTGGCTTCCCTAAGTGCTGGAATTACAGGCATGAGCCACCACGCCCAGCCATGACTCTACTTCTTGTGCCAACCTGAACCTGCAGGTTGCTCCACCTATGAGGATGTAGTTACCCTGAAGTGTTTCTGAGAGGCTGTCTATAGGTGCATCCACACTGAGCTTCCACGGGAGAGGCCCCAGCTGTTTTTGCACTGGGGAATGAGCGGGGAAAGGAGTACCCTTCTCCAAGACCCTTGATAAGCACCAGGTCTGCCTCTCTGTTGAGATAAAGCTGCAGGCTTTATTTATTTATTGAATCCAGCACTGCTACTGTGCTTCTGCTGAAAGAAACTTCCCACCAGTGGGATGTTCCCTTGATATGGTACACTTCCTCTTCCCCTGAAAGTAGTAGTTCCTGAAAACCAGACTGTGAATGCTGTTGCTACTCTGGGTTCAGCTGCAGGCTGATGCTGGGGAATGTCTGTAAGCGAGCCAGTCATGTGACTTCTCCTCAAGGCTCACAGAAGTATGTACCATCTCCTGCTCTGATGGGGGTGGCAAGGGAATAATATGAACTATGTGAGATAGTTTCTCTCACCACAGCATTTCTCTCAGCACAGAGAGTTTTTAGCATGAAGGGCTGTTGAATTTTGTCAAAGGCCTTTTCTGCATCTATTGAGATAATCATGTAGTTTTTGTCTTTGGTTCTGTTTATATGCTGGATTACGTTTATTGATTTGCATATGTTGAACCAGCCTTGCATCCCAGGGATGAAGCCCACTTGATCATGGTGGATAAGCTTTTTGATGTGCTGCTGGATTTGGTTGGCCAGTATTTTATTGAGGATTTTTGCATTGATGTTCATCAGGGATATTGGTCTAAAATCCTCTTTTTTTTGTTATGTCTCTGCCAGGCTTTGGTATCAGGATGATGTTGGCCTTGTAAAATGAGTTAGAGAGGATTCCTTCTTTTTCTATTGATTGGAATAGTTTCAGAAGGAATGGTACCAACTCCTTGTACCTCTGGTAGAATTCGACTGTGAATCTGTCTGGTCCTGGACTTTTTTTGGTTGGTAGGCTATTAATTATTGCCTCAATTTCAGAGCCTGCTATTGGTAGGCTATTAATTATTGCCTCAATTTCAGAGCCTGCTATTGGTCTATTCAGGTATTCAACTTCTTCCTGATTTAGTCTTGGGAGAGTGTAAGTGTCCAGGAAATTATCCATTTCTTCTAGGTTTTCTAGTTTATTTGCATAGAGGTGTTTATAGTATTCTCTGATGGTAGTTTGTATTTCTGTGGGGTCAGTGGTGATATCCCCTTTATCATTTTTTATTACATCTATTTGATTCTTCTCTCTTTTCTTCTTTATTACTCTTGCTAGCGGTCTATCAATTTTGTTGATCTTTTCAAAAAACCAGCTCCTGTATTCATCAATTTTTTTGGAGGGTTTTTTGTGTCTCTATCTCCTTCAGTTCTGCTCTGATCTTAGTTATTTCTTGTCTTCTGCTAGCTTTTGAATGTATTTACTCTCGCTTCTGTAGTTCTTTTAATTGTGATGTTAGGGTGTCACTTTTAGATCTTTCCTGCTTTCGCTTGTGGGCATTTAGTGCTATAAATTTGCCTCTACACACTGCTTTAAATGTGTCCCAGAGATTCTGGTATGTTGTATCTTTGTTTTCATTGGTTTCAAAGAACATTTTTATTTCTGCCTTCATTTCGTTATGTACCCAGTAGTCATTCAGGAGCAGGTTGTTCAGTTTCCATGTAGTTGAGCAGTTTTGATTGAGTTTCTTAGTCCTGAGTTCTAGTTTGATAGCACTGTGGTCTGAGAGACAGTTTGTTAAAATTTCTGTCTTTCACATTTGCTGAGGAGTGTTTTACTTCCAACTATGTGGTCAATTTTTGAATAGTGTGATGTAGTGCTGAGAAGAATGTATATTCTGTTGCTTTGGGGTGGAGAGTTCTGTAGATGTCTATTAGGTCCGCTTGGTGCAGAGTTGAGTTCAATTCCTGGATATCCTTGTTAACTTTCTGTCTTGTTGATCTGTCTAATGTTGACAGTGGGGTGTTAAAGTCTCCCATTATTATTGTATGGGAGTCTAAGTCTCTTTGTAATTCTCTAAGGACATGCTTTATGAATCTGGGTGTTCCTGTATTGGGTTCATTGATATTTAGGATAGTTAGCTCTTCCGGTTGAATTGATTCCTTTACCATTATGTAATGGCCTTCTTTGTCTCTTTTGATCTTTGATGGTTTAAAGTCTGTTTTATCAGAGACTAGGAGTGCAACCCCTGCTTTTTTTTGTTCTCCATTTGCTTGGTAGATCTTCCTCCATCCCTTTATTTTGAGCCTATGTGTGTCTCTGCATATGAGATGGGTCTCCTGAATACAGCAAACTGATGGGTCTTGACTCTTTATCCCATTTGCCAGTCTGTATCTTTTAATTGGACCATTTAGTCCATTTACATTTAAGGTTAATATTGTTATGTGTGAACCTGATCCTGTCATTCTGATATTAGCTGGTTATTTTGCTCATTAGTTGATGCAGTTTCTTCCTAGCATCGATGGACTTTACATTTTGGCGTGTTTTTGCAATGGCTGATACCCATTGTTCCTTTCCATGTTTAGTGCTTCCTTCAGGATCTGTTATAAGGCAGGCCTGGTGGTGACAAAATGTCTAAGCATTTGCTTGTCTGTAAAGGATTTTATTTCTCCTTCACTTATGAAACTTAGTTTGGCTGGATATGAAATTCTGGGTTGAAAATTCTTTTCTTTAAGAATGTTGAATATTGGCCCCCACTCTCTTCTGGCTTGGAGAGTTTCTGCTGAGAGATCTGCTGTAAGTCTGATGGGCTTCCCTTTGTGGGTAACCTGACCTTTCTCTCTGGCTGCCCTTAACATTTTTTCCTTCATTTCAACTTTGGTGAGTCTGACAATTATGTGTCTTGGAGTTGCTCTTCTCGAGGAATATCTTTGTGGTATTCTCTGTATTTCCTGAATTTGAATGTTGGCCTGCCTTACTAGGTTGGGGAAGTTCTCCTGGATGATATCCTACAGAGTGTTTTCCAACTTAGTTCCATTCTCCCCGTCACTTTCAGGCACACCAGTCAGATGTAGACTTGTCTTTTCACATAATCCCATATTTCTTGGAGGCTTTGTTCATTTCTCTTTACTCCTTTTTCTCTACACTTATTGCTTCACTTCATTCATTTGATCTTCAATCACTGATACTCTTTTTTATAGTGGATCGAGTCAGTTACTGAAGCTTGTGCATTTGTCACATAGTACTCGTGTTATGATTTTCATCTCTATCCGTTCTATTAAGGACTTCTCTACATTGGTTATTCTAGTTAGCCATTTGTCAAATCTTTTTTCAAGGTTTTTAGTTTCTTTGCACTGGTTACATAATTCCTCCTTTAGCTCTGAGAAGTTTGATCGACTGAAGCCTTCTTCTCTTGGCTCATCAAAGTCATTCTCCGTCCAACTTTGTTCCATTGCTGGCAATGAGCTGTGTTCCTTTGGAGGGGGAGATGCGCTCTGATTTTTTGAATTTCCACCTTTTCTGCACTGCTTTTTCCCCATCTTTGTGGTTTTATCTGTCTTTGGTCTTTGATGATGGTGACGTACTGATGGGGTTTTGTTGTGGGTGTCCTTTCTGTTTGTTTGTTTTCCTTGTAACAGTCAGGACCCTCAGTTGCAGGTCTGTTGGAGTTTGCTTGAGTTCCACTCCAGACCCTGTTTGCCTGGGTATCTGCAGCAGAGGCTGCAGAAGATAGAATATTGCTGAGCAGCAAGTGTTGCTGTCTGATTCTTGCTCTGGAAGCTTCCTTCTCAGGGGTGTACCCAGCTGTGTGAGGTGTGAGGTGTCAGTCTGCACCTAGTGGGGGATGTCTCCCAGTTAGGCTACTCAGGGGTCAGAGACTCACTTGAGCAGGCAGTGTGTCCATTCTCAGATCGCAACCTCCATGCTGGGAGATCCACTGCTCTCTTCAAAACTGTCAGACAGGGACATTTACCTCTGCCAAGGTTTCTGCTGTTTTTTGTTTAGCTATGCCCTGTCCCTAGAGGTGGAGTCTACAGAGGCAGGCAGGCCTCCTTGAGCTGTGGTGGGCTTCACCCAATTCGAGCTTCCCAGCGGCTTTGTTTACCTACTTAAGCCTCAGCAATAGCAGGCGCCCCTCCCCCAGCCTCGCTGCTGCCTTGCAGTTAGATCTCAGACTGCTGTGCTAGCAATGAGGGAGACTCTGTCGGCATGGGACCCTCTGGGCCAGGGATGCGATATAATCTCCTGGTGTGCTATTTGCTAAGACCCTTGGTAAAGCGCAGCATTAGGGTGGGAGTTACCCGATTTTCCAGGTATTGTGTGTCTCAATTTCCTTTGGCTAGGAAAAGGAATTCCCTTTCCTCTTGCCCTTCCCAGGTGAGGCAATGCCTCACCCTACTTCAGCTCTTGCTGGTTGGGCTGCACCCGCAGACCAGCACCAACTGTCCAACACACCCCAGTGAGATGAACCCGGTACCTCAGTTGAAAATGCGGAAATCACCTGTCTTCTGTGATGCTCACGCTGGGAGCTGGAGGCTGGAGCTGTTCCTATTTGGCCATCTTGGGCATGCCCCTATATTCCTTTTTATAATAAGGGAAATATTGCAACTTTTTAATACTGCTTGTGTTTAAGGATAAAATATTTCTGTATCATTCTAGTAATATTCGTAATCAAGCTACAAATGTTGAGGAAGATGGAAATTGTCCAAAAAATATACTGATCACTTTAAAAACAAGTTCAGACACATCTTCTTGCCATGCTAACAAATATAGAAGCTTGTCCAATGTGATTGGGGTTTAATGATTGCCGGGTGAGAAGCTTTGTGAAGTACAAACCAGCTTGCAAGTCACTAGTGGCAGCTAGAGTATGGATCTAAAAAAACAAAAACAACAACCCAGAACTGTGTGTTATGTATTTATGTATGTATGTGTATGTATATTATCTGTGTGTATGTGTGTATGTACACACACATACAGGTATACTGTGGATGTATATACATACATACACTTACTTGACAAATTCAAAAGAAGGGATTAACAAGAAATTGTGATACTACATTTGAAAACTGAATGTGAACTTTAAGTCCATATGCATTTTCTTTCAATATTCATACTACAAGAAATGTAAATTAGAAATCATTTAACACATAGGAATTGATTATAATACATAACTTTTATAAAACCTAGCATTGTCAGGATATAAACTATCTGAATCTAAGGACTTTTAAAGTATGTAATCATTAAAATAGAACAGGAGAAATTATCTGGTTCAAAATGTTTTGGTGCAAAAAACAACATGTCATTGATAGATAAATCAATATGCTAAAAACTAACCGGCAGGGAGCGGTGGCTCACGCCTGTAATCCCAGCACTTTGGGAGACCAAGGCAGGCAGATCACGAGGTCAGGAGATCGAGATCATCCTGGCGAACAGGGTGAAACCCCGTCTCTACTAAAAATACAAAAAGTTAGCCGGGCGTGGTGGCAGGTGCCTGTAGTCCCAGCTACTCGGGAGACTGAGGCAGGAGAATGGCGTGAACACAGGAGACGGAGCTTGCAATGAGCCGAGATAGCACCAATGCACAACAGCCTGGGCAACAGAGCCGCGAGACTCTGTCTCAAAAGAAAAAAAAAAAAGCTAACCAACTTAAAAATGGGGGATTAATAGTTAAACTCTTTTTCATCCTATAAAATTGCTCCATTGTGAAAAACTGGTAAATTCATACATTAAAAAATAATTGTTACTTTCTCAAATGAGATTTGACTTGTTATTTAATAGTACCTTCACTAATATGTAAGAAAAACAAATAATATGTTAATAAAAGGAAAGGTGACATTTGAAAAATTATATTTATACTAAATTTTATGAATTTGAAGATATTAACTTTAATAATTCGATAGGACATACTATGTTGTCTTAGTCTTAATTCATTGAGCTATTTCTTGAAGAAAGTTGCATCTTTAATTTTCACGATGCTATTTACATTAACGAAATGAGTAGGTGTTTAATGAAAAAAAGGTCAGTGTTAAGTAATAATTATCTAGTTAGTAGAATAAGAACACTTGATTGTTGTTGTCTGCAAATAGTGTTGAATGAAAATAGCACTTTAAGTGATAAACAGAACTGCGTATACAATACTAGAATCATGTAAAAGGAATTTCCAGTAGAGAGAAAATTACAATATTTCACAACTGAAAATGGCATAGACTGCATATGGAAAGAATAATCATCATTCATAAAATCTAGACAATATTATGTGTTTAAATTTTATGAAAAACTATGTAAATAAAATATTCAATCCATACATTGTATCTCAGATTCTTTTAACATAACATTTTAGAGAATTCCATACCTGAAAATAAAATTAAGAAAAACTCATACCAAAAGAAAAACAATTTAAATGGTTTGGAAATATTTAATTATATAAGACATAAAAAATAGCCCCTTCAAGTTTTTTGTTCATAAATCAGCTGCGTTGTAACTTACTGAATATATGTATAACATATTCAACATTGTTCTTTAAATTATTGTTAAAATTTATCCAAAAACTTTTGCAGTATGAATACAAACTTCCAATATCTTTTTCAAACATTTGACAAAATGGATAAAGATAAATACAAATGATGGGCAAAATAACACACATACATCAGCCCTAAAATTATGGGAGGGAGCCAAAGTCATGGCAGCAACTTGGAAAAACTTGTAGGATTGAATCATCCAGAAATAATTCCCTTCTAGAGAAATAAATTTAAAAGGCATCCTGGCAAAACCAGAAAACCCGTTAATCTGGAGGGATAAGAGTTGCAAGGTATGTTGGCCCTTGTAAGACAAAGAAACCCAAATCAAGAAAAGTAATTTTAGTGTCAATGGATCAACCTTATTTTGGATGACAGAATAGAAATAGGAGCTAAGGTAGAAACACCAAAAGGTAAGCCCAGATATGGTAGAGTGTTCCTTTGTTTTAAAATCTTACGTAAATGAAGATTTTATAGCAATGCATTTTCTAAGTGGACAACATGCATATTTGTAAAATAAGTTATACAATGTATCCCCTAAAGTAGAACTAACCTGTAGATTAAAAAATATATAAATATACATAGGTTTCTAATTGACTGTGTTGAGATTCTTATTTAACATTTTACACAGCAGTACATTCTCATTTTATCTGAATTCTTGTTGATCACTTGAAAAATTTTAAATATTTCAAATCCAAATATTCCAATAAAAATATAGAGATAGACATGCAAATTATAGTTTAATTTCTCTAATGAACATACCATGCATTATATATTTGTTATTTAAATTCAACAGTGTATTGAAAGCATAGCTTTATATGTCTTTCTTCTATTGGCTTAGAACGACAACAGCAACAACCTTATTGTTGTATGCCTGATAAATCAAAGCCTGGGATGCTCGGACAACCTATTCTGGAACATTTCTTCACAAAACCCTTCTCTCCTCCTTGTATTTATTCATCTCTTGCTCAATTTCATAATCCCCCACTTGTTTATTCCCCAACTACACACGCGCGTGCACACACACACACACACACACACACACACAACCTTATTGCCCCTAAAAAACAGATATTCTTAAATCTATTCCCTGCTGAAAATGCCAATATTTCACCCTAAATGCACAGTCCAGGCCTTTTTTTTTTTTTTACGAAAACTGCTTTTGCCAAATTCTTGAGAAGTTCATACCTTCTTCTGAAAAAACTAGAGGGGTCTGGTAAAGTAATTTTCTGAGTGGGAATAATAAATGCTCTTCTTGGAAAGTCAGAATACATAGAAGTATGCAAGATTCTAGGAATAACTAGCTGGGGGTGGGGAAACCTAAATTATAAAGATCCCAAAACTTTTCCAATATTTTAAGTTTAGCATGGGTACTGTATTAGAATTCTCCACATTCACAAAATCAATAGGATATAAATATGGATATAGATGTGGATATACATATGTAATATATATTAGGGAAATTGGCTCATGTAAACTGAGAATTTCCATGACAGGTCATCAGCAAGCAGGAGACCCAGTGATGCTGCTGTCATCCAGCAGTCCATTTTTGAAAGCCTCAGAACCAGAGAAGTTGGTGGTGTGACTCTCAGTCTGATACTGAAGGCCTGGGAATCTGGAGGACCACTGATAGAAGTCCTGAAGCCCAAAGGACAGACAACCTGCAGCTGTGAAGTTTCCACTGTATTAGTCCATTTCCACACTGCTAATAAAGTCATATCCCAGACTGGGTTGTTTATAAAGGAAAAAAGTTTAATTGACTCACAGTTCCACAGGGCTGGGGAGACCTCAGGAAACAATCATGGCAGAAAGGGAAGCAAACACGTCCTTCTTCACCTAGCAGCAGCAAGGAGAAGTGCTAAGCAAAGGGGGAAAAGCCCCTTATAAAACCAGCAGGCCTCTTGAGAACTTACCATCAGGAGAACAGCATGGAGGTAACCACCCCCGTGATTCAATTACCTCCCATCAGGTCCCTCCCATGACGTGTGGGGATTATGGGAATTCAAGATGATATTTGGAGGGGAACACAGCCAATCTATATTGCCCAGCTTGAGGAGAGGGAGAAAGAAGATTACCTTTCCATTACCTTATTTGTTGTATCTGGACTCAGCCGATTGGATATTGCCACACCACATTGAGGGCAGATCCCCCCCACTCAGTTCACCAGTGTCCTCTGGAAACAACCTCACAGTTACAGCCAGAAATAATACTTTGCCAGTTTTCTAGATATTCCTTCATCCAGACAAGTTGACACCTAAAATTTGCCTTCACAGGTCTGTAACTCAGAGACAACAGAAATAAAGAGATCCTTGCTAAAGTCTCTGGGGAAAAAGAACAATGTGAAAACATGGGTGAATTTTAAGTTTCCAGCTATGGAAGCCTAAAACTGTTTCTCTCTGTCCTGTCATTTCTCTACAACTTTATTCTTCTTTGTTAAAGTAGTTGTACAAGTTAGGGTTCTAAGCCATCTTTTTTTAGTTACTATTCATTGAGATTTCTCCTGCATGGTGCGTATTTCTGTCTTGTTAATCAATCTTTTTGTTAAAGAGCCCCAGCTGAAAATTTAAAATGAATAGAAGTAAAATTCTGCCTCCCTTAAATTTAAACTTTAGATAACAGGATTACTCTGAAGATGTAGTTTTAATAAGCTCTAGTTATATGTATTTTAGCTTGCATTTAATTCCAAAAGACACTAAAATAATGAGAAATAGAGAAGGATAAAATTATGTAACTTCTGTATATTTTTATATGTAAAGTGAAGAACATTTTCCGAAGAATTTTTTTATTAGTATGCTTGGAATGTTAATTAAAGTAGCAATGCATGAAGCTTTTTTTTTTTTTTTTTCCCCAGAGCTCTGGAGAATATTTAACACAAAAGAATGGAGAAACAAAGGGAAAAACACATGAGACATATGGAAAATAACAGTGTGGCAGACAAGTCCCACATTGATCATAACATAAATATAAATGCATTAAAAACTCCGATAAAAATGTGGAGATTACAAAACCAGATTTTTTAAAGAAAAGGCCTTTGACAAATTTCAACAATTGAATTGTTGGGATTGAGAGTTTTTATTCTAAAACTCTCAATAAATTCGGTATTGATGGAACGTATCTAAAAATAATGAGTTATTTATGACAAACCCACAGCCAATATCATACAGAATGGGCAAAAACTGGAAGCATTCCCCTTGAAAACTGGCACAAGACAGGGATACCCTCTCTCACCACTCCTATTCAACACAGTGGTGGAAGTTTTGGGCAGGGCAATCAGGCAAGAGAAAGAAATCAAGGGTATTCAGTTAGGAAAAGAAGAAGTCAAATTGTCCCTGTTTGCAGATGACATGATTGTATATTAAGAAAAACCCATCATCTCAGGCCAAAATCTCCTTAAGCTGATAAGCAACTTCAGCAAAGTCTCAGGATACAAAATCAAAGTGCAAAAATCACAAGCATTCTTGTACACCAATAACAGACAAAGAGCAAGTCAAATGATGAACTCCCAGTCACAATTGCTTCAAAGAGAATAGAATACCTAGGAATCCAAATTACAAGGGATGTAAAGGACCTCTTCAACGAGAACTACAAACCACTGCTCAGTAAAATAAAAGAGGACATAAACAAATGGAAGAACATACCATCCTCATGGATAGGAAGAATCAATATCGTGAAAATGGCCATACTGCACAAGGTAACTTATAGATTCAATGCCATCCTCATTAAGGTACCAATGACTTTCTTCACAGAATTGGAAAAAACTACTTTAAAGTTCATATGGAACCAAAAAAGAGCCTGAATTGCCAAGACAATGCTAAGTCAAAAGAACAAAGCTGGAGGCATCACACTACCTGACTTCAAACTGTACTACAAGGCTATAGTAACCAAAACAGCATGGTACTGGTACCAAATCAGAGATACAGACCAATGGAACAGAACAGAGTCCTCAGAAATAATACCACACATCTACAACCATCTTGTCTTTGACAAACCTGACAAAAACAAGAAAGGGGAAAAGGATTCCCTATTCAATAAATGGTTCTGGGAAAACTGGCTAGCCATAAGTAGAAAGCTGAAACTGGATTCTTGCCTTACACCTTATACGAAAATTAATTCAAGATGGATTAGAGACTTAAATGTTAGACCTAAAACCATAAAAACCCTAGAAGAAAACCCAGGCAATATCATTCAGGACATAGGCATGGGCAAGGACTTCATGTCTAAAACACCAAAAGCAATGACAACAAAAGCTAAAATTGACAAATGGGATCTAATTAAACTAAAGAGCTTCTGCACAGCAAAAGAAACTACCATCAGAGTGAACAGGCAGCCTACAGAATGTGAGAAAATTTTTGCAATCTACTCATCTGACAAAGGGCTAATATCCAGAACCCACAAAGAACTCAAACAAATTTACAAGAAAAAAACAATCCCATCAAAAAGTGGGCAAAGGATATGAACAGACTCTTCTCAAAAGAAGACATTTATGCATCCAACAGACACATGAAAAAATGCTCATCATCACTCACCATCAGAGAAACGCAAATCAAAATCACGGTGAGATGCCATATCACACCAGTTAGAATGGCAATCATTAAAAAATCAGGAAACAACAGGTGCTAGAGAAGATGTGGAGAAACAGGAATGCTTTTACACTATTGGTGGGACTGTAAACTACTTCAACCATTGTGGAAGACAGTATGGTGATTCCTCAAAGATCTAGAACTAGAAATACCATTTGATCCAGCCATCCGTTACTGGGTATATACCCAAAGGATTATAAGTCATGCAGATATAAAGACACAGGCACACATATGTTTTTTGCAGCATGAAACTTTATCCTAGACTTTTGCAATGTGCTTTCTATTAGATTATTCTCGTATTTGTTAGATTTTTATATTTGTAAGAAACAGATTATTTCTGCTTATTTGAAAATAGTATCACAGGATTACAAGTACCTAGATAGACCATTATCTGTAATAAGGCAATCCCAACAGATTACCGAAAGTGGGATAGAGTTGTATCAAACTTCTCTACTTTAGCTTTCCTGCCACTCTCAATAAGAGCCATTGACAATTGTTCTCAATAGTTTATAACATACTTGGCAAACTAATTATGCTCCCATCTGCAACCTGAATAGTTCCTCTAAATTCCTCTACTTGCATTGTTAAACACAAATTCACATCTTACCTTAAATAATTTTTTTCTAGAGTTGTGCATTAGTCAAGGCAAATTCTGGAGACGTTTATACGTGCCAAGAGTGTTCCAAGAATAATTATATGGGGGCATAGGAAGAACAGCTTTTACTAATATAAATTATATTCTCACTGTCAATTGAAGGGAAACAGAGTCATTATGTTAGTATAAACTAATATCATATTTTATTAAAAAAAGAAAACAGATATTGTCATAAATTGGTAGATTATTTAAATAATTTTCTAGAGTGTGTAAATTCAACCAATAGAAAACGAACAAATAACAAGCAGAACACTACTTACATGAATTGCTATATTTTTATAATTTTAAAATGCCACAGACCAGAGTATTATTAGTAATCTCATAATAACTTTTTGTTATCTCTATTAAAATGGTGTATGGGGTGATTACACTCTCACAATAAATCACTAAATAAACACATTGATTGTACAATGTCTTCTAATTTTTCAGAGATTAATAGGTGAAAAAAATAGTGCATCAAAGGCAATGTATTACCATAAACTAAAGGTAAAGGCACAGCATAATAATTTTTTAAAATCCATCTCTCATTGAAAAATACTGAAGGAGATATTTGTATAAACTTGACAATATATTAAATATGAATTGATCATATAGATACATTAATCATATTTCCCATTAGTAAATACTATTGGTTATATTTTTCACCATTAATTATTGTTATTAGTATTAATCAACACTAAATACTCTTCTAAATGTGCTCTAGACAGTAATAACAGCAGGATGTAAATTATAAAGCTAAATTTTTAATTTTAGAGAGTTTGATATGTGTACATAAGGAAGTCATTTTTATTTTTTAATTCTTATCTACCTGATTTCCAAATCTGGTCTGATGCTGTCTGTGCAATGTATCTGAGTTTGTTGTCAATTTTAAATAATAAATGGCATGCATGTTTTACAATGTATAATTTTTTATCCAAACAATGATTTATGATTATCAACATCCACCCATTCTAAAAAAAAAAAAAAAGTACATACTTCATCACATTATTGAACATAAAAAAGAGGCAGTACCTCTTTCTAGCACATTGCAAAATTTCTATTACAGTGGCTCATATAGTAAGTACTCTAAAACATGTAAGCTTGCACTATTGTTGTGATTTTCAGTGTTGAACACTTTCATGTACTGGACTGCTGATCTGTAAATACATTTCTAAATACAAATAGTATTTTATTATTGCTTTCATAAAAATGGTTTACAGTGCTGTAATATTTACATATTTTTAAGTTATGCCTATTATGTCCCTGTGCCACTCACTTTGTAAATAAATAAAAATTAGGAAATTATCAAGTAATGTATGAGTAATATTGTTTATTTAATATTTGTAAACTTGGCATACTTTTGGAGCTTCAAATGAATAACTTTTCAAATTTTAACCCAAATATTTTTAAGTTCCAGGCCGCTGGAGGACATATTTTTATAAATGTTACGTTCTAAATTGCAATTAATTTTTCTACCCCTTTGAGCACATTTAAGTCTGAATTTGTTACTTTAATTAAACTGAATAATTCAAATATTAAATGAAACTGTGTAACCTCAACTAATTGAAAAGCAAGTGGGCTGATTACTGAATGTGAAGACAGATTTTAAAATGCAGAGTTATGTACTAAATCTCCATTTATTTTAAAATATCCTTAAAAATTAATTTTTACGAGTCTAAAATAAAAGGCAAATTCTTACCTTTGGGGTAAGGGTGTGTGTGTACGTGTGTGTTTGTGTGTGTGTATGTGTGTGTGTTTTAAAACGAATATTACATCAGGTTTTCGTGTTAATATGTACTATCTGTATGGATTCCCAATATATTCTACCTTCCTTGATCAAAATGTGTAAGTTTCATTCTTGATAAGCATCATTGATTAAAATATGATTCTAATAGTTTAGTTGAATTTGATTAAGTGAGGATTTTTACATTGGGAAGATCTTTACTGAAGTGATAAATATATGTGGAGGAACAAATGTCAGAACAACATCTATGTTGCTTTGATTTTTAGTTGCAGTGCCATTAGAATGGTTTGCTTAAATAGAAACATGTCTGAAAAATTTCGGTGGAAAGTAGATAAATATAGTTAGACACAATACATTTTAAAGTTTCAGTTGTATAAAAATGTTAAAGAACACAAAAAGTCACTCACTAATGTTTTAAATAAGCAAAGCAACACATGTTAATTATTTATAGTTTGAATAAAAAATAGAATTTGATTCTCACAATGACATTTCATAATGAAATAAAGTTAGACTTATTCCTTTAATTTATTATATGGCCCAATAAATCTTGTTTCTCAATAAAAGAAGTTCTTACCTTCCATTTTTTGAGATACCCTTAACTATAAATGTTTTACCTTAGCCAGTTCTGTTTCTTTGTTCCTTTGTTATTGTAAAATAATTTGTCTTAATATAAACTCACCTCTAAATGACCAAGTACATTCAAAAAGTAACAGAATTTCCAAATTCTTCTTTGTTCCATTATATTTTTAATTTATTTTCATGGTGCTAATTAGATCAGAGGGAGAAATGTCAACGTGCTCTGCCTATACGTAGAAACACTGTAGGTTTTAGAAAAGCTCTAATTACTTAACATGTTTACATTTTGACAATTGCTCAAACGTAATTATGGATGGAAACTGGCTGTTCCTGAGTATTGATTACTGAGTTCTGGATTTATTTCTCTATACCTATCAGAATTGCTTTCTAATCACCAGCAACCATTCACCCAAGGGTTTACGAGATTTTTCTTAAGTCATTTGGACACTATCAACGGAGATATATATATATTATCTATCTATATCTATAGATATAGATATTTTTATATATATATATATACACACACATTTTATATATATATAAAATTTCCTTTTGGTCTCATCACCAATAAAAATAACTTAGTGCTTAATGGTATTCTGGTTAACTGTTTTAACGCTGTAGTAAGAAAAATAAAAAAGGAAAACTAAATGACCTGAATAAAATTTGTATGCTCTATTAATTTTATGATTCTTCAATAAAGTAGTTAAAGAGGAGATTATTGGTGACTATCTTAAACAATGAGAGGATAAATTTTTATCAAATGGATTAAAGCATGCCAGACACAGTGGCTCACACCTATAATCCCAGCACTGTGGGAGGCCACTACAGGCAGATCACTTGAGGTCAGGAGTTCAAGACCTGCCTGGGCAACATGATGAAATCCTGTCTCTACTAAAAATACAAAAATTAGCTGGGCGTGGTGGCACCCACCTGTGGTCCCATCTATTTGGGAAGTATAGGCAGTAGGATTGCTTGAGCCCGGGAGGTCAAGGCTGCAGTCAGCCAAGATCATGCTACTGCACTCCAGCCTGGGCAACAGAAAGAGACTCCGTCTAAAAAAATAATAATAATGAATTAAGCCCATTCATTAGGACTTTCATGCATTGGTTTTCTTCACTTCATTAGCACATTTCAAAGTTATTAGATTTGTTTTTTTAATTGGCATATCTTGACATCACTTTGAAATAAATTAAAAAGATATTATTGACATAAGAGATTAGAGAGCAGACAGAAGATACGCTTAAATTTACTTCATGATATTGAAGGAATTTAGAACACACTACACTAAGATATGCTTTTCTGGAATACTGACTATTTTAAGTTAAAGGTAGTTGGAAAACAGCAGTTTCAAGATCACTCTGACCTTTCTTCTTAAAAGCAAGAAATGAAATTCCCATATGAAAGATGTTCTCCCTAAACCAATAGAAAATTATCAGTATCATTCTTATTATAAAAGCTGGAAAGGTGAGGCTGAGGGAAATCTGTACAAACCAAACTTGTTGAACTCACTCTTCTCTTTGTAATTGTTTCTCTATCCATGTAACTAGGGTAGCCCAAGCTCCGTTGACTTTTTTCCAAAATTTGCTACTGTTTGTCCAATTTGCTATATAAGTGTATATAAGTGCTCAAATCTATCTGTCTTTGGATTTCTCCCAAGAAAATGGGGTTTCTTTTCTATCACATAGTCAGGCTGCAAATTTTTCAAGTTTTCATAGTCTGTTTCGTCTTGAATTCTTTACTGCTTGGAAACTTCTGCCAGATACCCGAAATCATCTCTCTTAAGTGCAAAGTTCCACGGGTGTCTAGAACAGGGGCAAAATGTCACCAGTCCCTTTGCATAGCAAGAGTGACCTTTACTCCAATTCCCAACAAGTTCCTCATCTTCATCTAAGACCACCTCAACCTCGACCTTGTTGTCCATATCACTACCAGTATTTTGGTCAAAGTCATTGAACAAGTCTCTAGGAAGTTCCAAACTTTCCCACATATTCCCATCTTCTTCTGAGCCCTCCAAACTGTTCAAACCCCTGCCTGTTACTCAGTTACAAAGTTGCTTCCATGTTTTTGGGTATCTTTACAGGAGCACTCCACTGTCTGCAGTACCAATTTATTGTGTTAGTCTGTTCTTAACCTTCATATTGGTTCTTAACCAAGACATACACGAGACTGGGTACTTTATAAAGAAAACAGGTTTAATAGACTTGCAATTCCACATGGCTGTAGAGGCCTCACAATTATGGCAGAAGGTGAAAGAGAAGCAAAGACAAGTCTTACATGGTGGCAGGCAAGAGAGCTTGTGCAGGGGAACTCCCATTTATAAAACCATCAGATCTTGTGAGACTTATTCACTACCATGAGAATGGTATGGGGGAATCCAACCCTATGATTCAATTATTTCCACCTGGTCCTGCCCTTGACGCATGGGGGTTATTACAATTGAAGGTGAGATTTTAGTGGGGACAGAGCCAAACCATACCACCTCCCAAGTATAAATTTATATTATTTACAATTATTTCATTGAAGGGAAAAATGTGACAGAGTGAAGACTATTTTCTTTGCTTTAAATATGTCTCTTTTACAAGACACGAATAGATAGCATTTCAGCATAAGTATCACTTTATTCAGTATGGGTAAAGGTATAAGAATGACTATTTCTATTTTTTTTCTCACAATGCTGATTCTTTTATTTATAAAAAGCTGAAGACCAGAAACTGTTTCCACACAAAAGTAATGCCTCAAGACGAGATCCCACCTCCATGGACAAGCAGTGACTACAAGTAATAATACTTGTAAATCATATTAGCTCTTTAAACAATAAAGACTTTGATTTTGTTACTGCATTGAAGAGAACTTTGTTACTGTTAAGTGCATAGTACAGAAAACATGGCGTTCTAGGACTGAAAATTTAAAATGAGTTTTTCTTTGTTATATATTGCAGGGAGAAAATATTTTATCTCTAGGTTTTTTTGGCTACGCCTGAGAATTAAATTTACATAAGACAGATAACAGGAGAAAATCATACAAATGTATTTAAAACAAGATTTGATGAAAGAAAGAAGAATTTGAAACTTCTGAAATTTGGCATGGGAACATTAATAAGTAAATGAATAGAAAAGGGGCAGTGCAGAAGGGAAATGTGGCGTTGGAGCCCTCACACAGAGTCCCAACTGGAGCACTGCCTAGTGGAGCAGGGAGGAGAGGGCCACCATCCTCCAGACCCCAGAATGGTAGATTCATCAACAGCTTGCACTGTGCACCTGGAAAAGCCACAGACAGTTGGCGCCAGCCCATGAAAGCAGCTGGAAGGGAACCTGTACCCTGCAAAGCCACAGGGGCAGAGCTGCCAAAGGTCATGGGAGTCCACCTCTTTCATCAGTGTGATCTGGATGTGAGACACGGAGTCAAAGAAGATCATTTTGGAGCTTTACTATATGACTACACCTCTGGATCTTGGACTTCCATGGGGCCTGTAGACTCTGTTTTGGCCAGTTTCTCCCATTTGTAATGGGTGTTTTTACCAATGCCTGTACCCCCATTGTATCTAGGAAGTAACTAACTTGCTTTTGATTTTGCAGGTTCATAGGCAGAAGGGACTTCCTTTGTCTCTGATGAGAATTTGGACTGTGGATTTATGAGTTAATGCCGAAATGAGTTAAGACTTTGGGGGACTGTTGGGAAGGCATCATTGGTTTTGAAATGTGAGGATATGAGATTTGGTACTGGCCAGGGGAGAAATGATATAGTTTGGCTGTGTCCCCACCCAAATCTCACCTTGAATTGTAATAATCCTCACATGTCAAGGGCGGGGCCAGGTGGAGACAATTTAATCATAGGAGTGATTTCCTCCATACTTTTCTCATGGTAGTAAATAAGTCTAACAAGATCTGATTGTTTTAGAAATGGGAGTTCCCCTGTACAAGCTCTCTTGCCTGCCACCATGTAAGACATGCCTTTGCTTCTTATTTGCCTTCTGCCATGATTATGAGGCCTCTCCAGCCATGTGGAACTGTGAGTTAATTAAACTTCTTTATAAATAACCCATTTTAACATATGTTTTATTAGCAGCATTAAAACAGACAAATACAGGAGGTTTGTTAATAAATGTATAATCAAATCAAGATAAATAAGTTGAATATTAATGTCTAGTTGTATATAATTATAATAGCTTTATGTAACCATCTCCAATTTACAGAGAGCTGCTGAAAGTATTAAAAGTCTTTGTGCAACTGTCTTGCAGATCAGCACTGGTGAGACACAGGTATATTCTGCTTCTCCGTGTTTCTTCTCAGCAGTTTTATCATCCCACTTTAATAGGATGTATTACACTGTACAAAACAATTTCTTGATTTATAATTTGATTTCAATATTATTTTGCTGAAAATTCACCTCAGTTGCCTTCACTGAATTTTTCAATATACACAAGTGTACACATACTCTTTTGGTTTATTGTTATACAGACTAGTAACTTTGACCATTTTTATTAGATTGTTCTAGGACATCATAAAAGTGGAATTTCTAGTCTCTATCATTTTAGATAATTTGAAGGTGAAATTAGTTGTTTTTCTAATCTCTCCTTTGCAGTTTTTGTAAGATTGATAAAAATATTGCAGAACTTAGATAATAAATTGGTGTCCTAAATGGAATAACACATCATTACAATTGTATATGTTTTGTTGGCTTAAAGCATTGTAACATTTTGTTTCTTTTTAGAATGTAATCTATTTTATATCCTATTTTAAATATATTTCATATTCTATTTATAGATAATAAATAAATAGAATTGTACTACTATTGTTTTACATGATTGTCAGTCAGATAGAGGTCAGTTATACTGACAGAGATCTGGGAACTAACCAGATATGTAAACTTAATGTCAATTGTTTTTTGTATTTCAATTATCTATTGGTTTTATTCTGATTATGATAACATGAAATTAATATTTACTTTCAGAAACAAAAATTATTGAGAGTTTACCATGTGCAAGCACTGCACTAAGTACTAAAATCAAAGCAACAAATGTGAGAGGAAATGGTCCCTGCTTTTGAATAGTTTAAAATATAAGAACAAGTTGATACATAAATGTGAAACTAAGTGTTATCTCTACAATTTGAGGTCAAGTTGACTAAAAGTTATGATGTACTCTACAAAATCTTCCCATTGAAGGATTAAGGAAAAGAATATTAGTGATGCAAACTTTCAATGCCCTAAAAATTAAAAAACAAATGTCTAATAAACTGCATGTCAAGATGAAAAATTTTTAGAATCAAAAATAGAAATATGTATGAAGTCATTGGGGAAAAATCAGTATGCAATTTTGATTGATTCATATATCTCTCCTCAGAAAGGATAAACCTGAAAAAGAAACCAGCTTTCTAACTGCTTTCCAAGACAGTAAAGAATTTTACTCCTGAATAAGACCCACTAATATATTTGTACTTAAACAATTTTAGGCTGTATTTCAACCTATTCGATGAATATTATAACAAAAATGATTTAAGGAAAGTTTTTATTTCCAAGGAAAAGAGGTTTGAAGGAGAAAATGTTAAACCTCAAGAAGTCATAGGTAGGACTTGCTGGCTATAAATTTTAATTCAAAGTTCCTTACAAAGTATTGCTTTAAATATTCTCAGAGTATTCATACATAAACTCTTACTCTCATAAATATATTCATAGATAATGTGTCCAGGATATTCTCTTTTAATTCAATAGACTTTAAAAGTTAGAACTGCAAATATACCAAATGAACATATAGAAGCATTAAAAAGCAGTGAGACTTTTGATTTAAAATAAATAGAAATCTGGTAGCAATTAGGAGCCCAGTACATAAAAACAAAAACAATCTAAATTACATCTAGCTCCCATTTAAAGGAAATGGATTGTTTAATAATCTAATTAAAGATGAATAAACATGAAAAAAAATCACCATAAGGCAGTTATACAGACATTTTGTAGTGCAAAAGATAATCATAATACTATGGATGCTAAGAAAAAATGTAGTCAAAATTAAGGAAGTTTACAAAATGAAAAATTTATAGAAATAAATACTTTTCAATTAATAACATTCAGAGCAACAGAAACTCTGGTTAAAAAATGAAAAATGAGGCTCTGAAAAACAGCAAGAGGAAAAGAGTTAATATAAATCTTCTGGCAAAAAAAAAAAAAAAAAAAAGAGAAGGAAAAAAGACCAAAAAGATCTAAATCAGCTTATAAAAAGTTCTCATCAGGCTAAGCATGGTGGTTCATTTTTGTAATCCCAGAAATTTGGGAAACTAAGGTGAGTGTATTGCTTGAGCTCAGGAGTTGGAGACCCACCTGAGCAACATGGAGAAACCCCATCTCTACAAAAAATAGAAAAATTATCTGGGTGTGGTGGCGCACAGCTGTACTTCCAGCTACTTGGGAGGCTGAGGTGGGAGGATCACCTGAGCCCAGGGAGGTTGAGGTTACAATGAGCCACGATCATGACACTGCATTCCAGCTTGTGTGACAAAGTGAGACCCTGTCTCAAAAGAAAAAGAAAAAGGCTCACCAAGTTCCAGGCAACATGCAAGAGTGATCGACATTGATGTATATCAAGGTGAAGTGTGTAAAATTGAAATTTAAATAATAAATTTTGTACTCATTGGGGCAATAAAATAGGTGACGATCTGTGCATGACACAAAGAGATAGTCCACATATTTTTATAATCTAAAAGTGACTAATATAATTGAGCAATACGGAGTCTAGAGAAGAAAAAAAAAGTGACAATTATTATTATTTTTTCTTCCTTTTTAAAAAATTTTTTTTCCTGAGATGGAGTCTCGTTCTGTCTCTAGGCTGGAGTGCAAAGGCACTATCTTGGCTCACTGCAACCTCTGCCTTCTGGGTTTAAGCAATTGTCATGCCTCAGCCTCCCAAATAGCTTGGATTATAGGCGCTCACCATCACACCTGACTAATTTTTGTATTTTTAGTAGAGATGGGGTTTCACCATGTTGGTCAGGCTGATCTTAAACTCCTGACCCCAGGTGATCAGCCCAGCTTGACCTCCCAAAGTGCTGGGATTACAGGTATGAGCTACCTTGTCCAGCCAAAAGCAACAATTATTTTGACCATGCCAAGTTATCAGTTTTTATGTGTGAAGGAAAGGCAGACCTGTTCAAAATTTTAAAAATTTAAAAAGAACTTACAAATCACAAGTCAATATTTTTGGTTTTTTATTTTAAATCAATTAACATAAATATTTAACATTCAAAAAATTTTAAAACCATAGTATAAACATTGACATAATAATTTTTTATTTAAAACAGACATTAGACACTTAGCATTATATATGTGAACAAAAACTGTGAAATCAATTTAAAATTCTAACATCAAATCTATTTTTCAGCTAACTTGACTGTCCAGAAATATAAACCACTCCTATTTTGTGTTATTCTACTGAACTTATATGTAATATTTAAGTAATAAGTTTTGCATGTTTTTAAATTTTATGTGACACCTATCAATTTCCATAACTTTGAATATTTTTCACATTTTGAGGTTTATGATTAATTATGTAGAGCTATTTTGTTAATTTTAATTCTGTGTAACATGGGATTAATCCATTTTCTATGAAAGGGCAATTTAATTTTTTACATTTTTTTGTTTTGCTTTGCTTTGTGTCCAATTTTATTTTTGGAGAGAAGTTTCAGTTCATAGCGAAATTGAACAAAAAAGGTATAGAGATTTCCTAAATATCCCCTTTTCCCACATATACATAGCATCTCCCATTATCGACTTCCCCACCAGAGTGGTACATTTGTTACAACCGATGAACCTACGTTAACACATCATTACCCGGAGTTCATAGTTTGTATTAGGATTCACTCTTGATATTGTACAATCTATGTCTTTGCAGAAATGTATAAAATAAAAAATATCCACCATTATGGTACCATAAGGAGTATTTTGACTGCCTTAAAACTCATCAAAGTTCCACCTATTTATCCCTCCCTCCCCTAATCACTGACAACCATTGATCTTTTTATTGTCTCCGTAGTTTTCCAGTGTCATGTAGTTACCATTATATAGTACATAGCCTTTAAGATTGGCTTCTTCTGCCGAGTGATAGGCATTTAAGTGTTCTCCATTTCTATTCTTGAATTCATAGCTCATTTCTTGTTAGCACCGAATAATATTCTATTGTCTAGATCTACCACAGTTTATTTTATTCCCCCACTGACAGATGATTTTGTTGTTTCCAAGGTTTAGCAATTTTGAATAAAGCTGACATAAATATGTATGTGTAGGTTTCTGTGTGGAAATCATTTAGATAAATATCAAGGAAGGTGATTACTGTATTTTATAAGAGTATGTTTAGTTTTATAAATGCTTCCAAGGTGGTTGTAGCATTTTTTATTCCCTTTTGCAATGAATGATAATTTCTATTGTATCACATCTCACTCAGCATTTCATGTTAGTGTTTTGGTTTGGGGTTATTCTGATATAGGTGAAATAGCATTTTATTGTTGATTTAACTTGGATTTAATGACCTATAATGTAGAGCATCTTTTTACATAACAATTTGCCACGTGTATATATCCTTTAGTGAAGTATCTGTTAAGGTCTTTGGCCTATTTTTTAGTCAGGTTGTTTGCTTTCTTATTGTTGAGTTTTAAGAGTTCTTTGTGTATTTTAAGTAACAGTCGTTTATCAGATGTGTATTGTGCAAATATTTTTCTTCAATTTGCAGCTCATTCTCTTGACATTGTCTTTCACAGAGCAGATATTTTAATTGTGATGAAGTCTAGTTTATTAATTTTTTTCCTTTCACCAATTGTTGTTTGGTGTTATATTCAAAAAGTCGCTGTCAAACCCAAGGTCGTCTAAATTTTCTCCTACATTATCTACTAAAAATTTTACAATTTTGCATTTTACACTTAGGTTAGTGACTCACTTTGAGTTAATTTTTGTGAATGGTATAATGTTTTTGCCTAGATTCATTTCTTTTGTCTGTGGATGTCCAGCCGTTCCAACAGTGTTTTATTTTTCTTTGTTCCATTGTATTGCTTTTGCTCCTAAATACAAGATCAGTTAGCTGTATGTATGTGGGTCAATTTCTGGATTCTCCCTTCCATTCTCTTTATCAATTTGTCTGTTCTTTCAACAACACCACACTGTCTTGATTATTGTAGTTTTACAATAAGTGCTAAATTCAGGAAGTATTAGTCCCATGACTTTGTTCTTCTCCTTTAATATTGTTTTAGCTTCTAGCTACTGGGGTTCTTTGACTTCTCAATAAAAACTATTAAATTAGTTTGACAAAATACACAAAATAACTTGCTGGGATTTGATTGGAATTACATTGAGTCTATAAGTTGGAAAAAACTCACATCTTGATAATACTGAGCATTCCTATTCATAAAATGAAATTTCTCTCTGTTTAGTTTATCTTTAATTTACTTTATCAGAGTTTTATAGTTTTCTTCATATAGATCTTATACTTATTAGATTTTTACCAAAAATTTTCACATTGGGGGAAGGTAATGTAAATGGTAGTATGTTTTAATTTTCAAATTACACTCATTCATTATTGGTGTATAGAAACAAGATTGATGTGCATATTAATCGGTAACTTGATTCCTTACTGTACTTGCTCATTAATTCCAGGCATTTTTCTGATGATTTTTTCAGGTTTTATTCATAGATAATGGTGTTATCTGCAAAGAAAGTTTTATTTCTTCCCTAATAATCCCTATATCTTTAATTTCTTTTTTTTCTTTTTGCATGTAGCTATGACTTTCACTACAACATTGATAATGAGGGATGCATTTTTAATATATATTTATATGTAATAACTATATGTATCTATTTTGGGGCATAGATATTTCTTATCAAGTTGAGAAAGTTCTCTTCTATTCCTGGTTTACAGGGAGTTTTTTTTTTTTTTTAATCATGAATGCCTGTTGAATTTTTTGAAATGCTTTTTCTGTATCTATTGACATAATCATGTGATTTTTCTTCCTTACCCTTTTGATGTGATAGATTACATCAACTGATCTTTGGATGTTGACCCAGCTTTGTATATGTGACATAATTCTTCCTTGTTTGTGGCATATAATTATTTTTATAAACTGTTCAATTAAATTTGCTAATATTTTGTTGAGTATTTATGCTTCTGTGTTCATAAGAGATATTTATTCCTAATTTTATTTTCTTATTAATGTCTTATTTTGGTATTAGGGTTATGCTGCCTTCATAGAAAGAATTAGGAGCTATTTCTCCCACTTCTGTCTTCTGAAATACATTGTAGAGGATGAGTAAAATTTGTATATTAAATGTATTGTAGAATTCACCAGTGAACTCATCTGGGCCTTGTGTCTCCTGTTCTGAAATATTAATTATTGATTAAATTTCTTCAATAGTAGTAAAATCTGTTCAGATTGTTTATTTCCTCTAGTGTGAGTTTTGGTAAATTGTGCCTTTCAAGGAATTGGTACATTTCATCTAGGCTATCACATTTGTGGGCATAAAATTGTCCATACTATTGCTTAATTATTTTTTTAATACTCATGGGATCTGTAGTAATGTGTACTCTTTCATTTCTGATATTAGTAATTTGTGTCCTCTCTCTTTTTCCTCTAAATTAACCTGGTAAGAAGCTTATCAATTTTATTGATCCTTTCAAAAAAGCAGCTGTCAGTTTCATTGATTTTCTTTATTGGCTTTCTCTTTTCCATTTAATTGATATCTCTACTTTTATTTATTTTCTTCTGCTTATTTTAGATTTACTTTGCTTGTCTTTTTCTAGTTTCCTAAGGTGGTAATTTAGATCATGTTTCCCTCTAAGCACTACTTTTGCTTCATCCCACAAATTTTGATATTTTTTATTTAGTTAAAAATACTTTCTAATTTCTCTTTCAATTTTTTCTTTGATGTATGTGTTATATAGAAATGTGTTGCTTGATCTCCATGTATTTGAGGACTTTTGAGTTATCTTTATACTATTGATTTCTAGTTAAATTCCGTTGTGGCCTTAGAACAGGTCTTGAATGACTACTATTTTAGCTATATTAGAGAGTATTTTATGCCTCAGAATGTGATCTATGTTGGTGAATGTTTCATGTGAGCTTGAGAGGAATGCATATTCGGCTGCTGTTGGATAAAGTTGTCTGTAGATGTCCATTATATCTAGTTAATTTATGGTGCTGTTGAGTTCAACTGTGTTCAAATACTCACTAATTTTCTGCCTGCTAGGCCTCTCTATTTCTCAGAGAGAACCACTGAAATATCCAACTGTAATATTTGATTTATTAAGATCTCCTTGCTCTGCTATCAGTTTTTGTCTCGTATTTTTTGATGCTCTGTTATTAGTTGCATCTATGTTAAGGATTGTTCTATCTTCTTGAAGAATTGATTCCTTTGTCATTAAATAATGCCACTTTTTCTTCCTGATAACTTTTCTTGCTTTATGTCTTCTCTGTCTGAAATGAATACAGTTGTTTCCACTTTAGTTTTAAATATTAGCATGGCATATTTGTCTATGTTGATGTGCTTTTAATATATATGTCTAATTGAGTATTTTTATTGACAATATAGTTGAGTCTTACTTTTTAATCCATGGTGACAATCTGTCTTGTAATTGATGCATGCAGGCCATTGGTATTAAAAGTAATTATTGATATAACTGGTTTAGTACCTTCTGTATTTGTTACTGTTTCTATTGGTTGTCTATTTTCATCGTTCATATTTTTATTTTTCCACTTTTTCTCTGCCTTTTTTATTTTTTTAAGATGAAGTCTTGCTCTGTCCCCACCCAGGCTGGAGTGCAGTGGCACAATCTCAGCTCACTGCAACCTTCACCTCCTGGGTTCAAGCTATTCTCCTGCCTCAGCCTCCTGAGCAGCTGGGACTACAGTCGTGCACCACCATGCCCAGCTAATTTTCATATTTTTAGTAGAGATGGGTTTTCACCATGTTAGCCAGGCTGTTCTCAAACTCCCAACCTCAGGCAATTTGCCCACACTGGCCTCCCAAACTGTTGGAATTACAGGCGTGAGCCACCACACCCGACCTTCCTTTTGTTTTGAGAATTGTATAATCTTCCTTTCTTTCACCTTAGTCTATGCTATACTTATTTCACATTTTTGCCCTAGAATTTGCAATTTACATTTAAAACTATTTCAAATGTGTTTTCAAATAATACTATACTACATTATGGGAATTGTGAGTATCTTATAATAAAATAATTTGAATAGCTTCTTTTCATCATTTCTATCATTGCTGTCATTTACCTCATTTATATATATGCTTATGTAGACATGTATATGATAGATACAAAAGCATATACATTGTTATTATTATATTGAACAAACTATTCTCTTTTATATCCATTAAATAAGTAAAATTTTTTATTTTACTTTCACTTATTACTTATTTCATGATCTTTTTTCTCTATGTATATCAAATTTTCTGATATATACTAATTTTCCTTCTCTCTAAAATACTTCTTTTAACATTTCTTGCAACACATGTCTACTTACAACAAATTATCTTAATTTTTGTTTTGTTTGTCAACTTTTGCAAGTCTTTATTTCAATTTAACTTTTGAAGATATTTTTTCAGTATACAGAATTCTAGGTTAGTAGTTTTTTGTTTTTTTTTTGGTCTCAACACTTCAATTACTTCACTGTACTCTCTTCTTGCTTGCATGGTTTCTGAGAAGAGAGCTGTAATTATTATTTTTGTTCCTCCATAGGTAAGGTGATTTTCCTCTATCTTTCAGAATTTTTTCTTTATCTTGACTTCTGTCATTTGAATATTATATGCATAGACATATGGGGTTTTTGCATTTATCCTACTTGATGTTCACTGAGAAAAGTGGGTCTGTAATTTGATGTCTGATACTAAATTTCAGAAATTCTGTTTTATTATTTTTTATTTTCTTCTTTTCTCTCTTCTCCTTCTGGTATTTCCATTACACATTGTTTACACCTTTTGTAAATGTTCTTTTTTTTTTTTTTTTTGATGATCTGTTCTCTTTGTTTCAGTCTTTATTCTTTTTAACTTTTCTACTTTTCAGATTTCTAACGATGTAGCCACCTGGTCAGGGATTCTTTCTGCAGCCATATTCAGTCTACTAGTAAGTTCACCAAAGGCATTCTTCATTTCTGTTATAGTTATTTTTTATAATTAACATTTTTTGGTTCTTTTTTGGGAATTCTGTATCTCCATGCATATTTCTCATGTGTTCTTGAAGATCTACTTTATTCATTAGCGCCCTATAATATTCATCATGCTTGTCTTAAATTTACTGTCTGGTAATCCCAAACTCCCTGCCATGTCCAGTTCTGATACTTTCTCTGTCTTTTCAAACTTTATTTTTCCCCTTTTTAGTATGCCTTGTACTTTTCTTTGATAACTGGATATGATGTGCTGAACAAAAGGAATTGCTATAAATAGACTTTTAGTGAAGTGTTGATAAGGTATGGGAGGAGGAACCATTCTATAGTCCTGTGATTAGATCTTAGTGTTTTAGGAAGACTACAGCTCTAGGCTGAGACCCTCAGTCTCTGCTCCCTCTTAGCTAAAATAGGATGGCTAAAGTGGGTTAAAGTTGGATATGTCTACACTCCATTTGAAAGGCTAGACCTGACTAGAGTTTAGTGTTTCTCTTTCCCCATGCCAATTATACCCTGACAAACAAATAAATAAAAATCCATCAGGTTAAACTCTGGTTATCTTACTAAAAATAAGAAAATGCTGTGGCATATTTCAAAATGATTCCTTTTCCATTTCCCCGCTGGAAGCATAAGACAATTTTCTTTGATATTTATTGTGAGAACCGGATCATCATCCTGGAGGTAAATCTCACAAATATCTGGGCCCCTTCTAATACTTTGGTCCCGTTGAATTTTTAACACTTAGATTTGTCCACACTGAGTCTCAAGCAATTAATCTATTATAGTTCAGGTATTTCTACCCTGGCACTGGTTCCCACAAATATTTATGCTCAGAGGTTTTTACTGTGTTGCACTGTGAGTCTCTGTATCTACTTGCCTGTCTCTCTAATGTTAGGGGCAGCGCTTTTCCCTGGGACCTCATTTCTCTGATACAGCTAAGGAAAGCTGTTGATTTTTCAGTTTTTTCAGCTTTTTACTTTTTGTTAGAACAGTGATGACTTAAAAACTTCTTTCATGTGGAACCAGAAGTTTATGTTTTGAACAAAAACAATTTTTAAAGTAGAAATTACTTTATATCACTTTCTCAATGGACATATGGAAGAAGATATATTAGATGTATAGCCAGAAGCAAAATTTTCAGGTGATAGGGTATGAGCATTTGTATGTAGCATGACTGATTTGTCATTGCATCTCAGTTCTAGATACTTGTTAATTTATATCATAAATTATTTTAAAAATACTTTTACACTGATTTCATTATTATTGCATTGTATTCAGAGAACTTATATCCTTGAAGTTTTAGATTGTTGATATATTGGTACCCAACTGTGTCTAGGTTGTTAATGATGCTGTTCAAATCTTTTCTATCAAATCTGTTCATATCAATTTTCTACTTGATGAAGAAGCTACATGTCACATTTTTTAATGAAATATTCTAAAATATATGAGTATTACTGTCTTTTTTTGGAAATTCTGATCAATATAATTTTTTGGATATTGTTCTAGGTGCATTCAAGTTCAGTCTTCTTCTTTTTTTGTTGTTATATTTTTAACTTCTTTATCGTTATTAAAGCGTTTCAGCCTTACAATCTACTTTTTATAATGTTAACATAGATTAAAACTTGTTTTTATTGTTGATTCCCCAAAATTTACTTTTATCTCTTTACATTCAATCCTTTTTGTTTTTATCTACTACGAGAAGATGTCTCCAAATAAAAATGAATGCTATTTAATTTTGTTGCAACATTCTAGTAAGCACTGGGAGTGTGAATTGATAGCAGGAATATACAAATTAATGAATTAAAACTTGTAATCAGCATTCCACTGATTTCAGAATATAATTAAGAATAAATTGCAACACTTTCCAATGTTTGATCCACATGAAGAACTTAGATAAGTAAAAAGAGTTGATGGCTGCTGTAAATGAACTCCCCACAGATGTGATGGTTTAAAGCAATAGAAATATGCTCTCAAAATCCTAGATGTGAGAAGTTCAAAATCGAGGTGTCGGCAGAGCCACGCTCTCATCAGAGGCTTGGGAGGAGAATCTGTTCTATGTCTCTCTCCTAGTTTCTGGTTGCTATAGGCAGTGAGTGATGGTTCTCTGCTGAGAACTGCATCACTCCAATCTTTGTCTCTGGCTTCATATTGGCTCCTGCTCTGTGAATGTGTCTTCATTTTCGTGTGTATATCTACCTCTGATTCACTCTTAATAAAAAAAATGTTGTTGAAGTTAGGGCTCACCCAGATAATCTAGAGTCATCTCATTATCTTAGAATTCTTAATGAATTACATACACAAAGTCTCTTTTTTCCAAATAAGGTAACATGCACTGGGCCCACGCATTACTACTGGTATGTATTTTTATCATTCAAACTATTACAAAGTTATTTCATAAACTCATTAAAACATTATTTTTGTTAAAAAACGTTCTATGTCACTGTATTATTGAAAATTTATTAGATATGTTCTTTAATTAAGCCATAGAGCCTGCTGTTAGAGGAAATTTAAAAGCAACGTTTCTGAAGTAGTTACACAGAAGTATGAAGTAGATTAAACTCTAGTCAGAAATGTTACAAAAAGATCCCCTGGGAAATACAAAGTAACAATTTTTCTATGACATTCTCTTTCTAAAATTAGTCCATCTGTTTTTTGTTTGTTTTTTGGTTTTTTTTGGGATGGAGTTTCACTCTTGTTGCCCAGGCTGGTGTGCAATGGCATGATCTCGGTTCACTGCAAACTCCACCTCTCAGGTTCAAGCAATTCTCCTGCTTCAGACTCCCAAGTAGCTGGGATTAGAGGCATCCACCACAATGCCCAGCTAATTTTTTGTACTTTTTTTTTTTTTTTTAGTAGAAAGGGGGTTTCACCATGTTGGCCAAGCTGGTCTCAAACTCCTGACCTCCAGTGATCAACCTCCCTCGGCCACCCAAAGTGCTCGGATTACAGACATGAGGCACAATACCCGGCCTGTTTGGGGTTAAGTGATTTATTAAATTTTTTTTTTTTTTTTTTTTTTTTTTTTTTTTTTTTTTTTTTTTTTTTGAGACAGAGTCTTGCTCTGTCGCCCAGGCTGGAGTGCAGTGGCCAGATCTCAGTTCACTGCAAGCTCCGTCTCCCGGGTTTATGCCATTCTCCTGCCTCAGCCTCCTGAGTAGCTGGGACTACAGGCGCCTGCCACTATGCCCGGCTAGTTTTTTGTATTTTTAGTAGAGACGGGGTTTCACTGTGTCAGCCAGGATGGTCTCGATCTCCTGACCTCGTGATCCACTCATCTCGGCCTCCCAAAGTGCTGGGATTACAGGCTTGAGCCACCACGCCCGGCCTAAATGATTTATTAAATTGTATTTAATCAGTTGCTTAAATTAATTTCTAGTACATTCGAGAGGATTAATAGTTTCAGTTAGTTTATAATTTGACAGATGAGTATTTTGTGTTTTACCATATTTAAGTAAAATAAATAAAAATTAAGATTACCTGTACGTCTTTTGCTGAAAATCTACATCCATCTTTTAATAATAATCTTTTGCATATAAAATATCTCTAAAATTCAACCACTTTTATGATAAAGTGAACATTATATCAGGATAGATTTTTACTTTTATTTTTGGTCTACTATTTCCATATATGCTAATCTTGTAGGTATTTTTTTTTCCCACTCTGGTGGAAGATTTAGTTTAAGTAACTTACATTCCGGAAGTACATTGTTCCAGTGGCTTTGGGCAATGTGTACATTTTAAATAAACTAAATTAATACATTAGTTTTGCTGTTCTAATTGCCTCTTAACTCCAGTATTTCTGTGAAGACATATTGCCTAAATAATATCTGAAGCCATATTTGCCTAGCAATTATTCATAAACAATGGGATGCAATTGCAAACTTTTAAAATGAAATATAAATATTTATATTGAATATATTTGTCATAACTTATTTGAAACCTACTCACATTTTAAATATATGAAGTTGAGAGACTAATGAAAATAAAAAGAGCAAACTGTGAAAGTCAGTACTTGGGGCAGGAGTTTAAAAAAAAAAATATGAAACAGGCTGGGCACGGTGGTTCATGACTATAATCTGAGCACTTTAGGAGTATTGGGGGAACCAACCCCCAATAATTCAGTGTTATTTCATGTAGGTTCTTTTCTATTTCCCTGGTGTCGGCTGGTCTGAGAAATAAAGGGAAAGAGTACAAAAGAGAGAAATTTTAAAGTTGGGTGTCCGGGGAGACATCATGTATCAGTAGGTTCTGTGATGCCCCCCAAGCCGCAAAACCAACAAGTTTTCATTAGTGATTTTCAAAGAGGAGGGAGTGTATGAATAGGGTGTGATTCACAGAGATCACAAGCTTCACAAGGTAATAAAATATCACAAGGCAAATGGAGGCAGGGCGAGATCACAGGACCAAGGTGAAATTAAAATTGCTAATGAAGTTTTGGGCACACATTGTCATTGATAACATCTTATCAGGAGACAGGGTTTGAGAGCAGACAACCTGTCTGACCAAAATTTATTAGGCAGGAATTTCCTTGTCCTAATAAGCCTGGGAGTGCTACAGGAGACCAGGGCTTATTTCATCCCTTATCTACAACAGTAAAAGACAGACGTCCCCATTGCGGCCGTTTTAGAGACCTCCGGTTGGGAACGCATTCTCTTTCACAGGGATGTTCCTTGCTGAGAAAAAGAATTCAGCGATATTTCTCCTATTTGCTTTTGAAAGAAGAGAAATATGGTTCTTTTCCACATGGCTCTCAGGCAACCAGACCTAATGGTTATCTCCCTTGCTCCTGTTCTTTTTTCAAGGTGCCCAGATTTCATATTGTTTAAACAATCTGTGCAGTTAATACAATCATCACAGGGTCCTGAAGCAACATTCATCCTCGGCTTATGAAGATGACGGGATTAAGAGATTAAAGTAAAGACAGGCAGAGGAAATCATAAGATGGTTGATTGGGGAAGTGATAAGTGTCCATGAAATCTTCACAATTTATGTTCTTCTGTCATGACTTCAGCTGGTCTCTCTGTTCAGGGTCTCTGACTTCCCGCAACATGGGAGGCCGAAGCTGGCAGATCACTTGAGGTCAGGAGTTTGAGAACAGCCTGGCCATAGTGGTGAAACCCTGTATACACTAAAAATACAAAAAATTAGCCAGGCATGATGACATGACCCATAATTCCAGCTACTTGGGAGGCTGAGGCAAGAGAATGGCTTGAACCTGGGAGGCAGAGGTTGCAGTGAACCAAGAGCCTACCACTGCACTCCAGCCTGAGCAAAAGAGTGAGACTTTGTCCAGAAAAAAGCAGTAAAGCAAGCAAGCAAGAAAGCAACAATACTGTAGATACAAATTTCTTTCATTTATATTTCATCTCATATAATTCAAAGTACAACTATAAAAAGGCATGTGGGCTGAAAATTGATATCCCCCATAAAATTTATATATTGCAGCCTTAACTTCCAATTTTATGATATTTGGAGATGGGACTTTTGGAAGGTAATTAGAATTAGGTAAGGTCATGAAGGTGAGCCCTTTTGATGGAATTAGTGTCCTTATTTAAAAAAAAAAAAAAGAACAAATTCACTGGAGAGCTTGCTTTCTTGCTCCCAGTGTGAACAAAAAGAAGATATTATGTGATCACATGGTGAGATGGTAGCTGACTACAAGTCAAAAGACGAGGCCTCAGAAAGAAACCAATCACGATTGCACCCTGACTTGAACTTCCAGCTTCCACACCTGCATCTGTTGTTTAGTCTACTGGTCAATGGTATTTTGTTATGTCAGCCCAAACTGACTAGTGCAAAAGGCTAGGAGCTAAACGGATGTACTTGTAAGGATTGTAGCTAAAAGTCTCTTTGCATGATATTTTATTTAATTGTTCTCAATTATAATAGATATTAAGCTCATTATTTTTCTGAAAAATTAATTTAGACTAAAAGCATTAGCAAAGCAGATCAATTTCCAAACATTTGCTAATGTCTTGAAAGTTACTTTCCTTTTTATTTGATTCCAAGTAAAAGTAATAACAGTTATTAATTTGTAAACCAGATCTTTATTAAAGATATATAAAATGAAAACACTGGATGCAAAGTTGGAAAGTAAATAGACCCCCTGCTTTCTTTTTAGTTACATATTTAAGAAGTCATAAAAATCCATAAATACTTTCTAGTTGGTTTTGCTTTGTTTTATTGGTTGTAAACATAGAATCATACATGATTAATTCTGAGTTATATATTAGAGAAGTAGTCAAGGAAGGGCATTATTGAAATTGGACCATCAAGAATTTTTTTTCTGGGACTATTTGCAAAAACAATAAACTTGGTACAGATGCTGCTTGCTTTACAGTGGGGTTATGTCCTGATAAATTCATCATAACGTAAAAATATTGTAAGTTGAAAATGTATTTAATATTCCTACTATATATTTAATATACCTACTTTATAATAAGCTACTGTACATAGTTAGCCTCTCCCACCTTAAATGTGCTCAGAACACTTATATTAGCCTATAGTTGGGGGAAAAAAAACCTAACACAGTCTTTATCTTATAATAAAGTGTTGAAAAGGTCAAAATTAATAAATGGAAATACAATGTCTACAGAACGTGTATTGCTTTTGTACCACTATCAAGTTGAAAAATTGTAGGTTGAATCCTCTTAAATAGGAGACTGTGCAGTAATGCTATGGCAAATAGAGGAAGAATATGATGATAGAAAAAATGATATTTATTTTATTAACATATATTATTTATTTCCTAGACGATTAAGAAAAGCTGTCAAAAGCAAGGCCTGTAGGAATTTAATGTTTAGATTTGTTACATTTACAAGAAGTATAATATTAAATAAAAGCAAGTTCTGTTGAAATGTGTAGAAAATTCTCATTTCTCATGATCTAGTTTTGGTAAACGTGCACATACCCGTATATTTCAAAATAATATGTATAAAAGTTAACCCATTTTTAAAAATTGAATGTACGGTTGACCTTTGAATAACATGGGGTTTAGGGGCACTGACACCCCTTCTCTGCACAATGAAAAATCCACATACAATTTTGACTCTCCCAAAAGTTAACTATTAATAGCCTATTGTTGTCTGAAAGCCTTATCAGTAACATAAATAGCAGATGAACACATATCTTGTATATGTATTTTACTTACATTAAACTAAGCTGGAACAAAAATGATGTTAAGAAAATCATTAAAAAGATAAAGTATATTTACTATTTGTTAAGTGAAAGTGGATCATGATATAGATCCACTGCATTAAGTGGAGTAAATCATTGCCTTCATGTTAATTAGACTGAGGGAAAGAGGAAGAGGAGGAGCTGGGCTTGCTGTCTCAGGAGTGGTACATGTAGAAGAAAACTCAAGTATAAATGGACATGTGCGGTTCAAACTCGGATTGTTCAAGGGTCAACTGTTTATAAACTGTTTATAAACTACATTTAAGAAAAGATACCAAAATTTGCAACATGTAAATCTATCTCCAAATGGTTTGAGAATATAACATATTTATGTTTAGTGTGTATTTTGTAATCTTTACTATTTTATATTCCTCATAATTATTTTTATTGCTATTTTAGATACTGATGAAAGCATTATATGGGAAATATTTTAAATAAAAGTGTTTATCAATGTAAAATGGTATTAAAAATGCTACCAGGAAAAGACACTGGGAAATATATTAATAAGAATATTCAAGATGCTATTTTTAATAGAGGGCTGAAAATAGAACCAATTCATGGCAGGTCTTGGATATTTACAAAATTAAATACAAATTTTTATATCAGTAAAAGTACACTGGATTATGCTGTAATAATAAACAACCTTGAGTTATTAGTGACTTTGTAACATGACTTTTTTTTCTTTTTATACTCACAGTCTTCTGTATGTCCAAATATTTTTTAAGGCATTCATCAATACATTGTCAATCATTTCAGGCTGGTTTGATGTTATGGCACCCTCCTACCAGCCTTCAATTCCAATATCATAATGGCAGGAATAGATACGAAAATCACAAAGCAATTCTTAAATGCTTTCACTTAAAAGTGCTACATTCCCCTACATCTCACATTTTATTGGTTTAAGCAAGTCATATTTCCATGTCTAATTTTTCTATTTGCCTGAAAGTTTGCTCCCAATGTGAAGTATTGGTCTACCTTTTCAAAAATTTCAGTTGTAGAAAAATAGAAGAATAAAAGTTATAATTGAAATTGCATTACAGTTTGTACTCCAAAACAAATGGCTCAATATCATAGCTGATATCTCCTGGAGTTCACAAACATTAAAATTTACTGTTTGTGATGTTCAGTTCTCAGGGGTTTTATAAATGCATAAAATCATTCCTCCACAAGTTCGGTATCATCCAGAATAGTTCCATCATCCTAAAGCTTCCCCAGTGTTTACTCTTCACAGTAAATACTTTTCTTTCTTCAACCCTTGGCAGTTACTATGTTTCCAGTTCCTATAGTTTCTTTTTCTTTCTTTTTCAACACATAATATGTAAGAAATCCTATGATATGTGAAGTTTGGGGTCTAACTTCATTCATTTAGCAATATGCACTGAAATTTCACTCATGCTGTTGCATGAATCAATATCATGATCCTCTTTTAGCTGAACAGCTTTCCATTTAATAGTTGTACCACAGTTGATTTGCCTATATACCTGTTGAAATACATCTTGGTAGCTTACAGTTCTTCACAGTTGTCAATAAAGCTTATATGATAATTCAGTTATGGAATTTAGTGTGAACATAGCTAGGAATGCTATTTCTGAGCCATGTATTGTTTGTGTTTAACTTTATAAGGAGCTGGTAACTGTTTTCCAAAGTGTCTGCAACATTTATCAATGCCACCAGTAAAAATTAGTGTTGCTTTGCAACCTCCCTAGCATTTTGTATTCTCAGGTTTTGCAATTTAGCCAATTAAAAAAAAATGAGTAATGGTGTAAACTCACTGTGGTTTTAATTTGCATTGTTCTAATGAGAAATAATGTTGGACGTATTTTCAAGTGTTTATTAGCCATCTTTATATGTTCTGTTGGTTCAAATCATTAATCTATTTTTTTTTTTTTAAGTTAGAGTTTTGCTTTTGTTGCCCAGGCTGGAGTGCAGTGGTACAATCTCGGCTCACCGCAACCTCTGCCTCCTGGGTTCAAGCGGTTCTCCTGCCTCAGCCTCCCGAGTAGTTGGGATTATTTATTGGCATGTGCCACCATGCCCGGCTAATTTTGTGTTCTTAGTAGAGATGGGGTTTCTCCACGTTGGTGACACTGGTCTTGAACTCCTGACCTCAGGTGATCTGCCTGCTTCGGCCTCCCAAAGTGCTGGGATCACAGGCATGAGTCACCATGCCCAGCCTAATCTAATTTTTTACTGGGTTATTTTTCTTTATTTTTAGCTGTTATAGGGTCAGCATTAAGATTTAAGTGCTTTTTCCTCGATATAAATTATTTATGAGACATGAAAGTTTTCACTATTTTCTCCTCATTTTTGACTTCTCATTCTCATAACTGTGTCTTTGTAATACAAAAGTATTAATTTTTAATAACATTCAATTTATTATTTTTCTTTTATAGGTAGTATTATTGTTGTTATGCCTAAAACCTCACAGTCAAACCGAAGCCCATATGAATTTTCTCCTATAAATTTTAGAATTCAACATCTCACATTTAAGTATAGGGTACATTTTGAGTTCACTTTGATAATATTGTGTAAGGTATTGTTGAACTTTATGTTTTTAGTTTTGTTTTTGTATATTGACATTCAATTTTTTAATATCATTTGTTAACAAGACTTTCTACATTGAATTGCCTTTATTCTTTTATCAAAAGTCCAATAATTAAGTTTCTGTAGGTTTATTTATGGTGTCACTGTTCTTTTCCATTCATTTTTTTTACATAAACTTTAGAATGCACTTGCCAATATCTAGAAGAAAAGAATTATTGCCCTTTGAAATCACACCACATTAGTCATTTCATTCTTTATCTGTATCTTCTTTGAGTTGTTTTACTTGTGTTTTGTATTTGTCTATGTACACATCCTGCATATGTTTTCCAAGATTGGTAACTATATATTTTGATTTTGATTTCATTTTACTTGGTAATTTCCTTACATTTAAGATTACAATGGCTTATTGCTGGTATTTAGAAACACAGTGGGCTTTTCTATACTGTCCTTGCACCATACAATCTTGCTAAATTTCCTTAGTGGTTCCAGGAATATTGTGTATATTATTTAGGCTTTTGTTAAATTAGAGTTTCTAATCTGATATGGTTTGGCTGTGTCCCCACTCCAAATCTCATCTTGAATTTTAATCTCCATAATTCCCATAGTCCCCAAATGTCAAAGTGGGACCAGGTGGAAAAAATTGGATCATGGAGGTAGTTTTCCTCATGCTTTTCTCATGATAGTGAGTGAGTTCTCATGAAATCTGATGTCTTTATAAACCTGTGGCATTTCTCCTGCTTATTGTTCTCCTTTTTGCCACCTTATGAAGAAGGTGCCTTGCTTTCCCTTTGCCTTCCACCATGATTATAAGTTTCCTGATGCCCCCCCAGTCATGTTGAACTGTGAGTCAATTAAACTTCCTCCCTTTATAAATACTGCAGTTCTTTAGAGCAATATGAAAACAAGCTAATACATTAAACTGGTACCGCAGACAGTGGGGTGCTGCTTTAGATACCCAAAAATGTAGAACTGACTTTGGAACTGGTTATAGGCAGAGGATGGAACAGGTTGGAGGGGTCAGAAGAAGACAGGAAAACGTGGAAAAGTTTGGAACTCCCTGGAGACTTGTTGGATGGCTTTGACCAAAATGCTCGTAGTGATATTGACAATGAAGTTCAGGGTGAGGTGGTCTCACATAGAGATGAGGAATTTGTTGGGAACTGGAATAAAGGTGACACTTGCTATGCTTTAGCAAAGAGACCTGAGGCATTTTACCCTGCCCTAGAGATCTGTGAAACTTTGAACTTGAGAAAAATTATTTAGGGTATCTGGTGGAAGAAATTTCTAAGCAGCAAAACATTCAAGAGGTGACTTGGATGCTCTTAAAATCATACAGTTTTATGCATTCACAAAGAGATGATTTGGAACTGCAATTATGTTCAAAACGGTAGTGGAGCATAAAAGTTCAGAAAATTTGCAGCCTCACAATGAGATAGAAAAGAAAAACCCATTTTCTGGGGAGAAAGCTGGCTTCAGAGATTTGTATAAGTAACAAGGGGCCAAATGTTAATTGCCAAAACAACGGGGGAAAGTGTTTCCAGTGCATGTCAGAGGTTTTCATGGCAGTCCCTCCCATTAGAGGCCTGGAAGAGTATAAGGAAAAAATGGTTTTATGGACTGAATCCAAGGCCTTGCTTTTTTCAGTCTCAGAACGTGTGTGCTATATTCCAGCAATGGCTAAAAGGGGTCACCATACAGCTCAGGCTTGCTTCACATTGTGCAAGCCCTAAACTTTTGTGGCTTACACGTGATGTTGGGACTGCAGGTGCACAGGAGTCAAGAATTGGGGCTTGAGAACATCTGCCAAGATTTCAAAGGATGTATGGAAATTCCTAGATGTACAGGCAGAAGTTTGCTGCAAGGGTGGAGCCCTCATGGAGAAACTCTACTAGGGTACTGTGAAAGAGAAATGTGGAAATATACCACTGGGGCGCTACCTACTAAAGTTGTGAGATGAGGGCCACCATCCTCCAAACACCACAATGGTAGATCAACCAACAGCTTGTACTGCACACCCAGAAAAGTCACAGACATTAAACACCAGCCTGTGAAACAGCTGGGAGGGAGGCTATATCCTGCAGCGCCACAGTGGTGGAGCTTCCCAAGGTCATGGGAACCCATCTCTTGCATCAGGGTGTCCTGGATATGAGACATGGACTCAAAGGAGATCATTTTGGAGCTTTAAGATTTTACTGCCCTGTTGGATTTCAGACTTGCATAGGACCTGTAGCCCCTTTGTTTTGGACAATTTCTCCCACTTGATATGTGTGTATTTACTCAATGCCTGTACCTCCACGGTATCTAGGAAACAACTAACTTGTTTTGGATTTTACAGGCTCATAGGCAGAAGGGACGTGCCTTGTCTTAGATACAACTTTGAACTTGGACTTTTGCATTAATGCTGGAATGTTGTAAGACTTTGGGGGACTGTTGGAAAGGCATGATTGCATATTAAAATGTGAGGACATGAGATTTGAGAGGGGCAGGGCTGCAATGTTATAGTTTGGCTGTCTTCCCCACAAAGTATTCTCATCTTGTATTGTAATCTCCATAACCCCCATATCTCAAGAGTGGGACCAGGTGGAGGTAATTTGATCAGGGGGGCAGTTTCTCTAATGCTGTTCTTGTAATAGTGAGTGACTTCTCAAGAGATCTGATTGTTTTAAAGGTGTCTGACATTTCCCCTGCTTGTTTTTGTTTTTGCTGCCTTGTGAAGAAGGTACCTGCTTTCCCTTTGCCTTCTACCATGATTGTAAATTTTACAAGGCCTCCCCAGCCATGCTGAACTGTGAGTCAGTTAAACCTTCTTATAAAAAAATAAATTATCTAGTCTCAGTCAGTTATTCATAGATGTATTAAAAAAAGACTAATACATCATCTTTCATACTATTAACATTTAGAACTAGATAAGTCTCTGTCTGTGGGCTCTACCGTGTATTGCAAGTTGTTTACCATCCTTGATATCTAGCATTTGTAGCTACCAACTAGATTCCAGTAACACAATCCAGTTGTGATGACCAAAAGTGTCTTCAGACATTGTCAAATGTTCCCTAAAGGGCAAAATTCCCCATTGTTGAAACATCAATTTCACATATTTTTATCAGAGTTAAAATTTATTGTTCCTATCTATACAAGTGTCTGCAAATTTATCTGAGATTATCTTATTTTTTTCTCCTTGCTTGACTTGGTGTCTTCGCCTGGGACTGCTCCCAGCGAACCATTTTCTGATATCTCTTACAATTATACATTGCCATTATTTTTACTCAAGGATTGTTTGCCTGGTGATGTGGATCAGAACTTTCCTCCTGTTGTGATTGAGCTTAATGTTTGGAAGCTTCCATATATTTGTATATCACTTTTCACCTTTGCAAGTGTTCCTGACTCTTATCCAACTATGGAGCTCTCCTCCACTTTATTTATTTCCACTATGTGCAACAAATAAACATAAGGATCTTTATGCTGCAATAGTGATGGCCTTCTGTGTGTATTTTAAGTATTTTGCTACTTAGGGAAGTAGGTCTGATGTATCAGTAGCATCCTTCCTGCCCCTCTGCCAACAGTGTAGTGAGGTGTAAGCCTTGGTGTCCTTTATCCTGCAGATTAACTCTTGTTCTGAAAAACAAATACTCTGGAAAGAGTTCACAATGGCTACTTTACTCTACCAGTACTCTGCACTAAATTAGGTTCCTTCCTCACATTCCCCCTAATAATTCTGGCAGAAGCCTCATCGAGTTCCTAGAGAAAGTCTATATATGTTGAAAATTTCTTTATGACAATATTCAGGAGCTTCATGTTCTTATGAGAGCTGGGCAATTTGTCAACATTGCTGTCCTATCTTTGTCTGATGGGGCAACCATAGCAAAGTACCATGAACTAGGTGGCTTATAAACAAACAAAATTTCATTTCTCAGTTCTGGAGGCTGGGAAGTATAAGACCAAAAAGCTAGTGGACAGTGTTTGGTGAGGGTCTGCTTCCTGGTTGCAGGCAGCTGTCTGTCCTCACATGACAGAGAGAGAGAGAGAGTGAGCTAGCTCTCTGAAATCTTCTGATAAGAGGCCTCTGAGCCCAAGCTAAGCCATCATATCCCCCTGTGACCTCCATGTATACATCCAGATGGCTTGAAGCAAGTGAAGAATCACAAAATAAGTGAAAATGGCCAGTTCCTGTCTTAACTGATGACTTTCCACCATTGTGATTTGTTTCTGCCCCACCTTAACTGAGCAACTAACCTTGTGAAATTCCTTCTCCTGGCTCAGAAGCCCCCCCATTGAGCACCTTGTGACCCCCCCCCACCTCTGCCCACAAGAGAACAACCCCCTTTGACTGTAATGTTCCACTACCTACCCAAATCCTATAAAATGGCCCCACCCCTATCTCCCTTCCCTGACTGTCTTTTCAGACTCACCTGTCTGCACCCAGGTGATTAAAAAGCTTTATTGCTCACACAAAGTCTGTTTGGTGGTCTCTTCACATAGATGAACATGACTCAGATCGGGGTACCTCCCTTGGGAGATCAATCCCCTGTCCTGCTCTTTGCTCCATGAGAAAGTTCGACCTATGACCTCTCGTCCTCAGACCAACCAGCCCAAGGAACATAAGAAATATCTCACCAATTTTAAATCGGGTAAGCGGCCTCTTTTTACTGTCTTCTCCAACTTATCTGACTATCCCTCAACCTCTTTCTCCTTTCAATCTTGGTGCCATCTTTCAATCTCTCCCTTCTCTTAATTTCAGTTCCTTTCGTTTTCTGGTAGAGACAGAGGAGACGTGTTTTATCCGTGAACCCGAAACTCCGGTGTGCGTCACGAACTTTGGAAAACAGTCTTCCCTTGGTGTTTAATCACTACGGGGATGCTTGCTTGATTATTCACCCATGTTTCAGAGGTGTCTGATCTCCACGGTTATGCCTGCCTTGATCCTTCACCCTTAGTGGCAAGCACCACTTTCCTGAGGGACAAGCACCCTCCCCCCTACCCCTTCTCTCCATGTCTCTATCTTCTCTTTTCTCTGGGCTTGCCTCTTTCACTATAGGCATACTTCCACCCTCTGTTCCTCCTTCTTTTCTCTTAGCCTGTGTTCTCAAGAACTTAAAACCTCTTCAACTCACACGTGACCTAAAACCTAAATTTCTAATTTTCTTCTACAATGCCACTTGACTCCAATACAAGCTTGACAGTGGTTCCAAATAGCCAGAAAATGGCACTTTCAATTTTTCCATCCTACAAATCTAATTCTTGTTGTAAAATGGGCAAAAGGTCTGAGGTGCCTGACGTCCAGGAATTCTTTTACACATTGGTCCCTCCCTAGTCTCTGTTCCCAATGTGACTCATCCCAAATCCTCCTTCTTTCCCTCCTGCCTGTCCCCTCAGTCCCAACCCCAAACGTCACTGAGTCTTTTCAATCTTCCTTTCCTACCGACCCATCTGACCTCTCTCCTCATCCCCCGACTGCTCCCCAGGTCACTCCCCTCCAGGCTTAATCAGGCTCCAATTCTTCCTCAGCTTCTACTCCTCCACCCTATAATCTTTCTATCACCTCCTCTCACCACACCCAGTCTGGCTTAACAGTTTCATTCCATGACTAGCCCTCCCCCACCTGCCCAACAATTTCCTCTTAAAGAGATGACTGGAGCTAAAGGTATAGTCAAGGTTAATGTTTTCCTTTATCTGACCTCTCTCAAATCTGTTAGTGTTTAGGCTCTTTTTCATCAAATACAAAAACCCAGCTCAGTTCATGGCCCATTTGGCAACAACCCTTCTACTCTTTACAGCCCTAGACCCTGTGGAGCCAGAAGGGTTGTCTCATTCTCAATATACATTTTATTACCCAGTCCGCTCCCAATATTAAATAAAGTTCCAAAAGTTAAATTCTGACCCTCAAACCCCACAATAGGACTTAACTTTGCCTTCAAGTTGTACAACAATAAAGAAGAGCTTCAATTACTTCCTCTGCTGTGAGAGAAACCCTAGCCACATCTCCAGCACAGAAGAACTTCAAAACGCCTAAGCCACAGTGGTCAGGCATTCCTTCAGGACCTCCTCCACCAGGATCTTGCTTCAAGTGCCAGGAATCTGGCCACTGGGCCAAGAAATACCCGCAGCCCAGGATTCCTCCTAAGCCGTGTACCATCTGTGTGGGACCCCACTCAAAATCAGACTGTCCCCCTGGCCCAAGGCTCTGACTGATTCCTTCCCAGATCTTCTTGGCTTAGCAGCTGAAGACTGACACTGCCTGATCACCTCAGAAGCCTCCTGGACCACCACAGATGCTTTGGGTATCTCTTACAGTGGAGCGTAAGTCAGTCCCCTTCTTAATTAATATGGAGGCTATCCACTCCACATTACCTTCTTTTCAACGGCCTGTTTCCCTTGTCCCCATAACTGTTGTGAGTATTGACAGCCATTCTTTTAAATCTCTTAAAACTCCCCAACTCTGGTGCCAACTTGGACAATATTCTTTTCTGCACTCCTTTTTAGTTATCCCCACTTGCCCAGTTCCCTTATTAGGTCGAGATATTTTAACTAAATTATCTGCTTGCCTGACTATTCCTGGGCTACAGACACACCTCATTGCCACCCTTTTCCTTAGTTCAAAGCCTCCCTTGCATCCTCCCCTTATATCTCCCACCTTAATCTACAGGCATTACCTCTACTCCCTCCCTGGCAACCTATCACACACCCATTACTATCCCATTAAAACCTAATCACCCTTACCCCCACTCAATGCCAATATCCCATCCCACAGCACACGTTAAAAGGCTTAAAGCCTGTTATCACTTGCCTGTTACAGCATGGCCTTTTAAAGCCTATAAACTCTCCTTACAATTCCCCCATTTTATCTATCCAAAAACCAGACAAGCCTTACAGGTTAGTTCAGGATCTGCAGCTTATTAACCAAATTGTTTTTCCTATCCATCCCATGGTGCCAAACCCATATACTCTCTGATCCTCAATACCTCCCTCCACAACCCATTATTCTGTTCTAGATAAACCTAGCTGACCCCATAGATCCTAAGTCCTTTCCCCACTCCCCTTTCCATTCCTTAAAAAACAGCTCCTATACTAGCTCTCCCTAACTCATCACTCCCTTTTCATTACATACAGAAGAAGTGCAGGGCTGTGCAGTCAGAGTTCTCACACAAGAGGTGCCACTGCACCCTGTAGCCTTTCTATCCAAACAATTTGACCTTACTGTTTTAGCCTAGCCCTCATGTCTGCATGCATTGGCTGCCACTGCTTTAATACTTTTAGAGGCCCTCAAAATCACAAACTGTGCTCAACTCATTCTCTACAGTTCTTGTAAATTCCAATATCTATTTTCTTCCTCACACCTGATGCATATACTTTCTGCCCCCCTCCACTACCTCTCAGCCAGCTGAACTCATTGCCTTAACTCAAGCCCTCACTCTTGCAAAGGGACTACGTGTCAATATTTAGACTGATTCTAAATATGTGTTCCACATCCTACACCACCATGCTGTTATGTGGGCAGAAAGAGGTTTCTTCACTACACAAAGGTCCTCCATCATTAATGTTTCTTTAATAAAAACTCTTCTCAAGGCCACTTTACTTCCAAAGGAAGCTGGAGTCATTTGCTGCAAAAGCCATCAAAAGGCTCAGAAGAATGCTTGTGCTGATAAGGTAGCCAAAGAAGCAGCTAGCTTTCCAACTTCTGTTCCTCTTGATGAGGTTTTCTCCTTCTCATCGGTCACTCCCACCTACTCCCCCACTGAAACTTCCACCTATCAATCTCTTCCCACACAAGACAAATTGTTCTTAGACCAAGGAAGATACCTCCTTCCAGCCTCACAGGCCCCTTCTATTCTGTCGTCATTTCATAACCTCTTCCATGTAGGTTACAAGCCTCTAGCCCACCTCTTAGGACCTCTCATTTCCTTTCCTTTGTGGAAATCTATCCTCAAGGAAATCACTTCTCAGTGTTCCATCTGTGATTCTACTACCCCTCAGGGATTGTTCAGGCCCCCTCGCTTCCCTACACATGAAGCTTGGGGATTTGCCCCTGCCCAGGACTGGCAAATTGACTTTACTCACATGCCCTGAGTCAGGAAACTAGAATACCTCTTGTTCTGGGTAGACACTTTCACTGGGCGGGTAGAGGCCTCTCTCACAGGGTCTGAGAAGGCTACCACAGTCATTTCTTCCATTCTGTCAGGTATAATTCCTTGGCTTGTCCTTCCCACCTCTATACAATTTGATAATGGACTGGCCTTTACTAGTCAAATCACCAAACAGTTTCTCAGGCTCTTGATATTCAGTGGAACCTTCATACCCCTTACCATCCTCAATCTTCAGAAAAGGTAGAATGGACTAATGGTCTTTGAAAAACACACCTCACCAAGCTCAGCCACCAACTTAAAAATTACTGGACAATACTTTTACCCCTTGCCCTTCTCAGAATTCCGGCCTGTCCTCGGAATGCTACGGGGTACAGCCCATTTGAGCTCCTGTATGGACTCTCCTTTTTATTAGGCCCCAGTCTTATTCCAGACACCAGACCAACTTGGACTGACTCCCAAAAGCTAGTCATCCCTACTATCTTCTATCTAGTCATACTCCTATTCACCATTTTCAACTACTCATAAATGCCATGCTCTTGTTTACACTGCTGGTTTACACTGTTTCTCCAAGCCATCACTGCTGATATCTCCTGGTGCTATCCCAAACTGCCACTTTTAACTCCCACTTAAAGTAAATAAATAGTCTTTGCTGGCAAGGCTATACTGAACCTCCTCGGGCACTCTCTAATTGGAGGTCCTGGGTCCTCCCGGTTCTTAGTCATTTAATACCTGTTTTTCTCTTTCTCTTATTCAGACCTTGTGTCTTCTGTTTAGTTTTTCAATTCATACAAAACCACATCCAGGCCATCACCAATCATTGTTACAACAAGTGTTTCTTCTAACAACCCCACAATGTCACCCCTTACCACAAAATCTTCCTTCAGCATAAGCTCTCCCACTCTAGCTTCCCACACTGCACCTAATCCCATTCAAAGCAGCCCTGAGAAACACTGCCCATTATCTCTCTATAGCACCTCCCCAAAATTTTCACTGCCCCAACACTTCAACACTATTTTGTGTTATTTTTCTTATTAATATAAGAAGACAGGAATGTCAGGCCTCTGAGTCCAAGCTAAGCCATCATATCCCCTGTGACTTGCACATATACATCCAGATGGCCTGATGCAAGTGAAGAATCACAAAAGAATGAAAATGGCCGGTTCCTGCCTTAACTGATGACATTCCACCATTGTGATTTGTTCCTGCCCCACCTTAACTGAACAATTAACCTTGTGAAATCCGTTCTCCTGGTTCAGAACCTCCCCCATGAATACCTTGTTATGCGCCTCTGCCTGCAAGAGAACAACCCCCTTTGACTGTAATGTTCCACTACCTACCCAAATCCTATAGAATGGTCCCACCCCTATCTCCTTTCACTGACTCTCTTTTCAGACTCAGCCCGACTGCACCCATGTGAAATAAACAGCCTGTTGCTCACACAAAGCCTGTTTTGCGGTCTCTTCACATGAACACATGTGACACAAAGAGCACTAATGTCATTCATGAGGACTACATTCTCATGACCTAACCTCTCAAAGACCCACTTCCAAATACCATTATATTGAGAATTATATTTCAACATTTGAATTTAGGGTGGAAAAAATTTTCAGTCTGTGAATGGTCTAATGTTCTTGTTATGGATTGTATCTTGTCTGGTGACTTTGTTTTAATTAAGTAAATGCTAAGATTCTATGTCTCCATATTTCAGTATTATGCTTTTCTTTGAACCTGAATATTCTAATGAATTTAGGAATTGTTATTATTTTTATATTCTTAGAGACAGTATCTTGCTCTGTACTCATAGCTCACTGCAGCCTCCACCTCCAGGGTTTAGGGGATCCTCCCACCTAAAGTATCTAAGTATCTAAGACTACAGGTGTGTGCCACCATTCCAGGATGATTTTTTTATTTTGTATTTTTGTAGAGACAGGGTCTCACTATGTTGGCTAGGCTTGTCTTGAACTTCTGGCTTCAATCAATCATCCTGGCCAGCCTCCCAAAGTGCTGGGCTTACAGGCATGAGCCACCATGCCTAGACTATAAGCAGTTATTAATTTATACCCTTTTACACTCTTTTCCCTGTATAAGTGAGAATTATTTTCTTCCATCTGTCTTCACTTCTGAGCTAAAACACGAAGTCTATTTATTTTTTCTTGTTTTTTGTTTTGTTTCATGCTTTTATGATGCTAAGGCAATATTTTGAGTACTTATTTCTGGAGCTTAATAAAAAGGTTCACAATAACAGATGCACATCAGAACAGGTGATTATATATTTGGTGGTGTAGAATGAAATGATGCCTGTATTTAATGCCTGGGTTAATAAAGTTTGTTTTTTGACGTGTAGAAAGACACATAGAGTGGATCACTGGTAGAGAAAGTGATGAGAAGAAAACAACATATATGTCAAATTAACCAAATAATTTGCTGCTACAATCAAATTATTAAATATTTAACTACTTTTTAAAGGTGTGTACTATGCAAGGAGGTGCAAGGCAAGAGCTATAACATCAAGAGAAAGTGCTACCATTCTAAAGACACTCTTTCTTAATGTCTGAGAATTTTACAAAGAAAGATGTCAGAGAACTGGGTCATGCTTCTCAGGTTCTATTTCCTGAGCTCTACTTTTTGGAAGCTGCAAATAGATTTTAAATACCTGGATAAAGCAGTACAAAGATTATTAGTTTGATTTGGATTAAAGTTTGATGATGAAAATTTATTTTATCTCTTTTTCTCAATAATTTTAATATGGTGTCTTTTTCTTATCAAGGTTGTACACTTTAGAGTAAATAAAAGCTACTATTGGCTATATTTTTAATTAATAAAATATTTTAGTAATTACATTAGTCATTTCTTATTATCTTAAAACTCAGGATTATTTTGAAATCAGTCATCTAAACATTTGCCAATACATTTATTTCTTTTTACAACAGTCAATAAATTATAGCTCTGATGTTCTGGTTTATATAAATGTCTTTCAATATTTTCCTCACACAATCTAGAATAGTAACTTTTTGGGGGATTACAAAGAGAAAGTTTAAGAAAACTTTAGACAATTTGATGTTATCTTCTGAATCATTAAAAAATGTCCATATTATGCTTTATGAAAACTTTATCAGGGACATCAGCTTACATTTATTTTTGCTTTTGTATCCATTTGCTAAAGCAGGAACCACTGTCACCAGGTTCTAACACTCACCAAAATCTTTCTTATTGTTAGGATTCAGGAAACAATACCCTAAAATAGGATGCTTTGACATATTGTACTAAAGATGCAGCCTCAAGCTCTCTCTTTGATCTATCCAGATTTCCCTGTCTCCCTGATAGTGTTACCCAAAACACCAGTAGGGATTTTCTCTGGAATTTCCTTATCTAAGAAAACTTCTTTCCAAAATAAATGCAATTGTCTTACGACCTCTTTCTTATGAGTTTCGTCAAATAATCAGGAAAGATTAGCCACTGAAAAAGAGAAGAGACTGGGAGTTTTCAGTATACCCAGATAGACATTTTATTCATTCTTCTGAGGGCAGCCCCAAGAGATTACCTGGGGGACTTTATCTGCATAATAATACCATCATTATTCACAGTAAATTTCTGCCCTTTATCTTTTCATCACCTCTTCCAGAGCTCAGATAAAATTTATTCCAAGTCATTATTCTTTGGGTTCATTCATTTCTACTGAAAATCATTGACTCCTCCAACCCTCATCTGCCCTTCCCCTGTAAAAAAAAGGGTATATAGGGATCTACACTTCACTGGATTATTAGCTAACCATTCTTCTGTGATTCCCCGGTGCTATGAGTATTGAATAAATCTGTATGTCTTTACTGGCATTAATTTGTTTATTATCAGCTTATTTTCAGGGAACCTTCAGAGTAAAGCTTTCCCTTGGCCTCTAAAATTTTGTGTTGTGAGCAGGAAAACTCAAAATCTCTCTGATCTTTAGGAAGCCACAGTCAAGGAAACCCTATTTAAGTTTTTTTTAAAAATTACCAGAGTTCCTAGGTGTCTGTCTGTAAATCTGGAAGAACAGATGGTAAGAATCATTGTTCATTTTTTTTTTTCTTTCTAAATTCAAATGAATGGATGAAAGCATTTGTAAGGACTAGGTCTTAGGCTTAGTGATTCTGGTGTGCTTTTATCATGGTGGATGCATCTTTTGCACTCATTTTAAAAATGTCCATGTATTCTAAACCTAGAAAGTTACCTCTGGGACTTTCCATTGGGAAAAAATAAATAAATAAATAAAAGGCTTATTGGCTGGAATTGCTTTTAAACTACATAAATTAGTTATGTTAAAAAGAAAAAAAAAGTGTTTAGAGGGCCCCTGTCTTAAACAGCTATCTAATTGATACCTATAAAGGACATGAAAATAACATAGAATTAGAAACTCCCTCAGCAAGAAGTTAAAAGCATTATTTAAAACGAAGTCCAAATCCTTTGAGCACTCAAACTCCCTGCTATGGGGTTTACCAAAAAAAGGACTTCAGCCTGTGATCTAGTGGCTAGGATTTGGGGCCAACACAAGTTATTGTTGGGCTTTTGTGTGCAGATGGCTAGTTGAGAGGTGAGGACCATACAGAATACAGCCATACAGAGATGTGGGTTCCACTCCATTTGCAACTCGTGAAACTTTCCTTTCTTTAAGCTGTCATTGGGAGTTTTCTGGATCTTGAAAGGGTTGCAGCTTTTTGCTTTATTTTTTGAGGCTTTTGTTAAAGAAATCAATGGCTTCTTGGTTTTGCTCTTATGCATGCTTTTTTGTTTTGGTTTTCAGTCATTTGAAGATATGCCTTTGGTTAAAATTTAGGTTTATATTTAGAGCATGCTAGAAATTTTTTTCTTTTTCTTTTCCTTTTTTTTTTTTTTTCATTTATCTTGCTTTCTCTACTGGGATGGAGAGATATGCTTCCTGCTGCTTTTGGGATCTGGGAGCAAACACAGTGGGCCCTTCCAAGGCAGCAGCCGGTAGAGTGGTGCTCCTGCCATCACTGTTCCCTTGGCTAAAGCAAAAATAATTTATTCAAAGAACACTATAATCAAAAGTTGGCTTAGTTCATAACTCATATTCAAGCTATATATGTGTACATGTATATTTAAGATGTCTCTATTTTTCTCTGTTGGATTTTTCTTTTTTCTATAGAAACTTCTCAGTCTACAGAATCGCTTTTCCTCAAGATCTTGATTGGCCTTTTTAAGAAAACTTAACATCTCCTGAAACTAGATCCTCTGAAACTCGTTCTTTCTCCTCCTTCATTTACCACCATTAATCCTTTATCCAGTTCCCTTGATATGTACCCTTTCAATGTAAGAGGAAACATAAGAGTTCTAGCTGTCATATAAACAGGTCTGAAGGAGACTTTTAGTGGCCATGGGACTCCTTGAAGAACATTGAAAAGGCACAACTGATCTCCCTTTTTTGGGATCATCTGTCTTCCTCATGGAATACCAAGGGTTGTGGGCAAGTTCCTCTTAAGTCTGAAACTCTGCTTTCTTTTTGCATTGGGTACCCTAATCTCTTTGACATTTGGGGTACCAAGAGTAACTTCATATTGTGAGAGAACACTTAATTAACTTTTGGGCATGTGATAACTAATGAGTTACTGGCTGCAACTTTAAAAGTGACAAAACTTTCAGTGAAGAGTTATTATTGCAGGGGGCTATTCATTTCTTCATACATCAGGATAAGAAAAGCCTAAGATTTCTGACTTAGTCAAACAAAAAATGACAGTAAATGGCAAATTGGTAACAGAAAAGTTGTTTTCTAGGTTGGTCAGGGGAATCTCGGAGCTCGGACCATGAGCTGACACTGGGTACAATTTAGACACTCGGAGGCTCTGGGAGAACTCACCACCAAAAGGTTCAACTCCCATGTGGGACAGGCTGGTAACAGAGTGGGCAGGCTGGTATTGGATCTTCCATCAGCCAAGGGGATATCCTGACAGTGAGGTGCACTGTGAGGGCGTTGTGCAGCTCAGTAGTCTCATAGCATTTCCATCTTGGGCTTTCACCTTGGTTCTGAGAGACCTGGGATTTAGTATACGAATGTGATTCTTTATTTCTCAAGTTCTAGGTGCTCCACTTTCCAGCTGTGTCTGCCTTTTATATGTATAAATGCTAGGCTTTGTGACCTGCAAATGCTCAATTCATTTGTGAGTTCACTTTTCGCTCAGTAATCCAGTTAATAAGTATAATAGAAACTAAATTCAAAAGCAACTTATATAACAAAATTGGTCTCCAAAATATAACCTTTGGACATTTAGTCAGTTATTTTGAAAGGGCTTCTGAAATTGTTTTTCCGAGGCTCATGTGTATAATCCTGCAATAAATTACTATGATTTTATGTTACCTTGTCATCCATTTTTAATCTTCCTCTATGTCTCATCTAAGTGACACACCCTTAACTCTCTATTAAGGAAAAAAAAAAGTTGCATTATTTCTCTGTGCTTTTAAGATGTAAATTGAACTTGACAAATGGTTTTAGCCATGTAAGACAGATAAACTCTTACTTGTTTCATTTACAGAGACATAATTTGAATTTAATTGTCCTTTTAAGCTAGTGAATTTTATTTGTTTCATGGCTAAAATTTTAAAATCAGAGCTATTAATTGTTTATTTATATCAGTTGTCCTTTTATGTACACATTTGTACATGTTGATGTTTTTATATTGTCTTCATGGTACCAAATTAAATTAAAATAATGAGCACTTATGAATTAAACAAATAAGCCCAAATGCCTTTTAAGTTTATGTCACTTTAGTCCAAATCACTTTGGTCACTATGTCTAAGTCAAATTCAATAACGGCTATTCATTAAAAAAATCTAGATAATAACCAAATAAGATATAATGTTAAAACATTAATTATTAAATATAAATTTAAGCTGATAGGCTTTTGGCTTTTTATTTCACAGAAACAAAAGATATTTGGGTTTGTTAGTAAACACATCCTGTTCCATATTCATAAATTGTTCTATTTAAAAAGCCTGAGTTTCTAGAAATTATTACATATGAATTCATACAATGTTTTGGTACATAGCATTGGAAATTGCTTACTCTCTAGGTTTTTGACTAGAAATTAGGATTACTATATAATTAATATATGTAGTTAAAACTATTAGATATAAAAGAGACAATTTTTATAGTGTGTACGAGAAAAGTATGTTATAAGGTACGAGAACATGATTGTGTTGAAAAAATACATAGTTTTGTCTAGATAAAAATAATTTAAAGGATGTTTCAAAATAAATGAAGAAAAAATGATACAGATTAAACTAAATGATTATTCAAGAGTTGTAGTAAAATGAGAATAAAAAATTATTAGAGGTTATAAAAAATCTATGTATATCTTGTGTGTCCAAATCTGACTGAGGTTGGAATTATTAGATTTTATCAAAATTAACTTTAGAATCGATAGTATACTGACACAAAAGTAATATTTGTTTCTCTCTTTTGCATAAAATCTCTGTGTAATGCTGATAAAGAATAAGAAATTATTGTTCATTTTTCGAGTAAACTAAAAAAGAGGAGAGAGAGAAAAAATAGTGTGCCTTATGCTGTCTTTTTAAGATCTTTTAATTATTTGAAAACTGACTCTCCTCTGTATCAAAGAATGTATTAGTCTACTTTCATGCTGCTGATAAAGACATACTCAAGACTGGGGAGAAAAAGAAGTCCCTTTGAGCCTGTAGAATCAAAAGCAAGCTAATTGTTTCCTAGATACAAGGGGGTACAAGTATTGGATAAATACAGCTGTTCCAAGTGGCCCCAGGGTACAGCCATCTTCCAATAGATAGAAAACACGTGAAGCTGGTGATCAACTGCTTCTTGATAAGATCTCAGGAGATGAGTGAGCAGGCTGAAGCATGAGCACTAAGAGGCAAAATGGTGGAGTTTAACTGGTATATGACCATTGTTAAATCAAGCTCAGCCCAAAGCTGTCTCCTTACATATTTTAAGTTTGACCTAAATGTTTTTCTGCACATTGTGAACTATAACAAGTGGAGGTGTAAACAGACTGCCTACATATGTGCCAATCACCAAGTTTAGGCCAATTGTATGCAATCAGCTGTTTAAACTGTGTTCAAATAAGGCAAACACCAAGCTGTAACCAATCTAGATATTTCTGTACCTCACTTCTGTTTTTTATATGTCACTTTCCTTTTTCTGCGCATACATTTTCTTCTACCACATGGCAGTGCTGCAGTCTCTGAGCCTACTCTGGCTTGGAAGATAGCCTGATTGGTGAATCGTTCTTTTCTCAATTAAACTCCTTTACATTTAATTAGGCTGTAGTTTTCCTTTATCACCATCCTCTAGGAACACTCGACTGGTAAGGGAAAATCACCTCAAATCAGCATGCATTTGAGTGTATCTACAACTTACGTAAACACACTGTGCATGTGGGCCCTCCCAAGTGCAGGCAGATCACGGCACCTTCAAAAAGCCCACTCCAAGGGAAGAATCAGGGAACAAGAAACTAGGAAATCCCAGTATCATGGCAATACATAAAAACACAAGTGAAAAGTCAAATAACACACTTGGAACACTCAAGTTGCCTGCTCGGCCCTTTTCCAAGTATACTTTACTTCCCTTCATTCCTGCCCTAATAACTTTTTAATAAACTTTCATTCCTGCTCAAAAACTTTCCTTGATCTCTCACTCTGCCTTATGCTCCTCGGGCAAATTATTTCCTTTGAGGAGCCAAGAATTGAGTTGCTACAGACCCGTGTGGATTTGCTGCCGCTAACACAAGTGTTTTAAACTCTTGACATATTTGAGAGACTTCTTAAAATCAAATTTCAAATTCTATATTTAGACTTTTTAATCTGAAACTAACTTTGGGATGTCCCAAGTCCTTGAAATATCTGAAAAAGAAATAATGAACAGACTTATTTGATATGTTAAATTATATAGGAAGTATTATCAAATAAGAAATGATGTTTAAACTTTATTTGTAGTATAATTGCATGAATGTTATTAATATGTGTTCCAGAATTATATGAAATTCCTAAAATTCTAATATGTCTTGATATAGGTTATAAGTCATAATTATGGCTAATTATGTTAAATAGTTGTATGCCACATAAACAGTCATATTTCCTTGTCAATTGTGTTTTTAGCCATGATCATTTTGTTGATCATGATCATTTGTCTTGTTGTCCACAGTTAATTGCTTTATTCTGATACTTTATTTTCCTTAAAGCTCTTGGAAAATGCTAAAGCTTTTTGTCTTTAAGGAAATTCACAAAGAGTATAAAAAGAACTCTGACAAAGATAGGTTTCTTATAACTCTGAGATCCTACCATTGTGCATTGCAAATATCTGTTTTAAATTTAAAATCCAGTAGATCGAGAGAAAGTTTTGAATATTTGACTTCATTTATTCCCTATACTGCTAATACTAGATAATATTTTAAACAAAGGTATCATATTTGTTTTGTATTGTTTTATTAAGACTTTGGTTTTCAAATGGAATTTTTCTTTCTTTACAAATTTTATTATGCAATTATTTGATTGTGCAAAAATAGTACTAAAAATAAGAATTCCAAAATCTCAGTCTGAGACTGACCAAAAAAAATCATCTTCAAAGCCAACATTTTGTGGAGCAGATTTGAAACAAACTATCAACCCTAAAAAGCCATTAAGCCTGCCTGCCTTCCTTTTTATGCTTAAATAGTAAAGAAAATCTCTTCCTTTTAAGCACCATCAAGTGTCATGACTGTCTGGCAACTCATTTCATTAAAAATAGCTGTAATCTATTTTATTTTATTTTATTTTAATTTTTTACAGATTCCCAAGCAGCTTCAATGTACTACAGCATTTATAGGTTTTGATGTGAGAAACTGAGGCTTATTTTTTATGTTGAAAACATAAAGGACATATTTTCATTTTTTATTTTGGGAAATGGGTATCTTTCTATCTTTCTTTTATGACATTTCATTTTATGATAAAACATCTGCTGAAGTCACCATCCTTTGTGAAACTCTGTGCATACATATATGTAAATATGTAAATATATAAGCTGTATAGATGCAGCTTTAATTTTTTTAATGTTTATCCACTAAATTGGCTTATCATTTTTTGCCCTATTTAAACAATAAGACAAACATTACCAAGTCTTTTCTTATTTTAAATTTTTATTTTCATAATTTTAATAACTATATCAACTTGCTTTCAAATTTTAACATAGTGATTATTTAATATAAAATATGATTATATATACAACATATAAACACACATACATATTTTAGCAATGTGTTTGTGTATATGTACATCTTTGTCTTCACATACACATACATAGAGGTGTATGAAACATGTATAATTTTACTGGAAATAGTGACTTGAGTTGTCTCACACTGGGTAGTAATGAAATGTTTTTTGCAGTCTCTTATGAACCTTCTAAGCAACCTGAAACTAAATACACTCTCTACTAGCTAATTAGAGCATTTCTTCTCCTTCTTTTTGAATTAAAAGTTATTTTTAATAGGCAATTGTGTGTCTTTGTTAGAATTAAAAAAAGAACAAATTCTCAAAAGAACTAAAACATGTTTCTATACTCCATTTAGAACTATGAAGCGTTTTCAGTCAAGAAATGGTTTTAATTCAATTTAACAAAAATACAAATGTGAATACGTAAGTATAACACTAAACTCATTTTACAGCACATTTTTACAGGTAATTACTTTTATGAGATATTTTCAGATTACCTTATTTTGCAAATTGCTTGGAACCTGCTAAATTTAGAAGACATATGTATACCTGAAGGCTACGGTAAAACATTTAGTTAGCAGCTAATTAACTGTATTAACATTTAGTTAATACAGCCAATACGGCTAAGTATACTTCTTCCTAAGTTTCTCTAAATAAAAAGAGATATCTTGGGTGACTATATTCTCCATTTGCCTCACTTGCTATTTTTGTCATTCCGTACCTACTCTGGACTCCCAGAGAATCTAGGAACTTTAACTGCTTTGCCCTTCGTGCCTGACAGGTTTGCCTTAAAGCATAGCCCTAATTCTTCTACTAGATGTAGCTCTTCTGCATCTGCATTAGCATTAGTGGTTTTCTCCTTTTCTAGAATTTGCTCTCACATAAACTGCAGTTGGCTTAAGGGAAATTGGTATCACAGCAAGTGTCCAGTACTTATCTGTAATGAGGGTTACTATGTCTCGAGGCCAAACATTTCAAACGTGACAAGGTGAAAAAATGTGTATGTACCTAAAACTACTTAGGAAGATGAAGATATACATTGAAAACTATTTGAAATGGTAGTATTAATATAAGTACAAAGTCTACATGGCACACACGTTCCTTGTCTACTCTGTCCATCAAATTATAGTAGGGATAGGTGTTTTCTAAACTACCTTATGAAGAGAAAAGGACCTGGGTAGTAATAAGATTATGATTATCTGACTGGGTGCAGTGGCTCACACTTGTAATCCCAGCACTTTGGGAAGGTGAGACAGGCAGATCTCTTGAGGCCAAGTTCTAGACCAGCCTGGCCAACATGGCAAAACCCCATCTCTACTAAAAATACAAAAAAATTATCCGGGTGTGATGGCACACGTCTGTAATCCTAGCTACTCAGGAGGCAGAGGCAAGAGAATCTCTCAAACCTGGGATATGGAGGTTGCAGTGAGCAGAGATCATGCCACTGCTCTCCAGCCTGGGCAACAGAGCAAGACTGTGTCTCCAAAAAAAAAAAAAAAAACAAAAGATTATGATTATCAATTTGGAATTAGACTTTCCTTTGGACTTCCCCTCTATAGCACTATTTTCTTCTGTTAAATAATAAACAAATATATAATGGCTGTATTTATGAAGGTGAACAAAATTAAATAAATATTCTGTGTAAAAGCATGTTCTTGCCTGGCACATTTCCAAGGGTCCCCAGGGAAAAGGATGCTGACATTCATAATCCTTTCCAGACCCAGAAAAAGACTGAGTCCGAATCTTTTCTAATATTTGGACTCTCAGTTTTCCTACTTCACAGTCTCTACTAAAGAAGTTAAAATCATTTTAAATTCATATGTGACTGTAATACTATAAAACTTAACTGTTTTCTAATGACTGACTTAATTATCCTGCCTAGAGTATACATATGGCAAATGCCTCCATGATTACGCAGATGAAAGACAGTACAAAGAAAAACATATTTTATAGTTCTATATGTTAAGTGCATTTTCCTGAAAGAAGAAATATTTTGTTACTAGGAAGTCAAAATTTACCTTGTTTGTGAATAATCTAAAATTAAAGATTTCTTTTTGTTAATATGATTGCTGGTTAATATGAGTTCTATTTTACTCTTAATTTATGGATTTTGCTAATTTCACTTTTTTAAAACATAGTCTTTAATGTTAATGTTTTGATAATTTTAAAGAACTTTAGAAAAACTAAATGTTCATGGTATTTATTCTTTTTATTGTAGAATTAATAATAATTTATTGGTGCAGTTTTGAAAAATAGACATTATAAAGAAATTTTAAGAATTAAACGCTATGACTCATTCATAATAGGATTTAAGTAATTTTTTCTTTATAAAACACTAAATATTAAATGTCTTTTTTCATTTAATTTTATTTTGCATCTTATTCTTTTTAAATGAAATAGCATAATCACTTAGCTAAGTGGCTGACTTAAATTATTTTAACAAATATTAGTTATGTAATTATCATTATTAACCATGAGTAAATATTTTTTATAAAATTTGAAACATATTTCGAACCCACTTTTGTCTTTTTGAGACAAGATCTCGCTCTGCCACCCAGTCTAGGGTGCAGTGGCAGAATCATTGCTCACTATAACCTTGAACTCCTGGGTTAAAGTGATATTCTCGCCTCAGCTTCCCAAGCTACTGAGACCACAGGCGCCCACCACCATGCCTAGCTACCTTCTGTATTTTTGTCAAGATGGGATTTTGTTATGTTGCCAAGTCTGATCTCAAACTTCCGGCCTCAAGAGATCCTCCTGCCTCAGCATCCCCAAGTGTTGGGATTACAGGCATGAGCCACCATATTATACCTCAAATAGACTTTTATATGAATATTTTACTTACTATGTTTTGAAAAGTTCTACTAGTCTTATTCAACAATATAACTTTATTAAATACAGAACATACTGTTGTATAGGGATAGACATATACTACATTGTCTATATACTGCACGTATACTTTTAAAAATACATTAAAATTTATATATTGATATCAGATTTTTATTTTCTATGTCAAATAAATAAATACATGAATAGATGTAAAAGGTAGTTTGGCAGTACTATCTTTGCAATTCTCTCTTATTTGTGTAATAAATGTTTCTGCAAATTATTGGTGCAAAAGTAATTGCATTTTTTGCCATTGACAGTAATATTATTTACTATCAAGAATTCAGATAGTTCTCTTGGTTCATATGAATTTCTATGCTTACTATGTTAGAACTCTATGCCTCAATTATATAAGCATTAGTGCAAATTATGTCTTTCAACTAAGAGAATAAACAGGTTTTTACATATTTAAACATGAATAAAAACTTCATGATGGATATTATCAGAATGTGAATATACAAAAGAGATTTCCAAGCATTATACGTGATGTTTCCAATTTATCTTGTCTTTTTTATATATTTTGATAACATGAGTAGAGTGAATCTGAAATAAGCAGGTCAAACATAATGTTGAGATAGTAATGGTAATGGAAGAGAAAACTAAAGTCACATTTACCAGCCAGCATTCATGGTGTTACATGTTTTCTTGGAATGCATTTTATGGAATTTTTCTATCTTTTTAGATTTACAATTTGCTTGATAGAGATGTCAGAAATTCAAAACTGTGAAGTTAAAAAATATCAGGTACATGCAGGATCTTTAAGAATTTCAGATTTAAAATAGTTGCAAATGACATACTAAGTTAAGTATCCAAAAATCAGATCAACACCATCAACATTTTTTATTTATTTCATATTTTTCTTTAAATTTTCCAACTTAATCAATAGGTTTTAGCCTATTATTATTCCTGTACTCTGTTGGCTGATATTTTATTTATCTTTAAGAATTTGTTGCATAATAGTTTTGTAAAATGTAAGGTATTTTAAACTTTTCATTTTAGATACAGTACCATGAAGATAATATAGATAATATATTAAATTCTCTCTAAAAATCTGTTGATCGTTTTTGCTTTATGTGTAATTCATTCACTCCTTTATTTGTACATTCAAGAAATACTAATAAATAGCATACCATTTGCCCATCACACCTAGTCAGTCTGTTGCAAAAATGACCTTCTGCAATTTTCCTTATAGCAGAGAGAAATATATAATTAAACACAGACTAGCACAATGGCATCATTGTTGACATGAGAGATCTAAGGTATGCTCCAAGAAAAGAATATATATGTAGAAGAGGGATATCAAAACTGGAATGTGAATGAGTTGTAGATAAGAAAGACTTCCAAAAACTGACATTTCAGATTAAAGGTGGTAGGATCATTAGGAGTTATTTAGAGGTGGATATTACAGCATCCGGTAATTTGATTGGCTTCTTTTCTGGCATATAGAAGGACGAAACTTTTCTGTCTTTTGGCCAGTGAATTTTGAGTGAAATAACTATACCTTTTGCTTTTTTTAAATTTTATTTTATTTATTTATTTTTTTTCTGATACCGGTATACAAATGCTAGGACTCAACTCTGCATGCTTTTCTCCCCCTTTTGATGTAAAGGCTCCATCATCACACGCAGGTTGGCTACACTGGGTAGTTTTCTGAGTCAGCAGCATAATTTGTGCAAACAAAATTTAAACCTTCAGTGATTTAAACCACTCTAATTTGGGGCTGTTTTTTCTTAGAGTATAACCTAGCATGCCCTGAATAATATACCAGGCAAACATAATGTGAGGGCTAGTGTGCAGAGGAGACTGGTGTAAAATAAAACTTTGTTTTTAAATGTTAGGGAGGAGAAATCAAATGGCACTTGGTTGGGAAAGGGAGAAGTTGACTATGGCTTAAGTAGAAAATATGAAGGTGGGATTAAGAATTCAGACTGGAGTGTTTTGCATTCGTATGCTAAGCAATGGTACGTTTAGATTTTATCACCAAGACAAATGGCAGCTAATGTAGAATTAGTAGCAGAAATGTGAATGAATTCATTCACATATTAGAACATCACTTGGCTATAACATGAAGAATGTACTGGAATAGCCAATAAAATATGTGATAAAATCAGTACGGAGTTTGTTTTTGAGTTGATGGAAAAAAGTTGTTTTTTTTTTTTCCACTTTCAGTATAATTTAAATACTGATGAATAGCCTCTTCTGATGAAGAGGCTACTTTTTTTTACTTGTATATTTAATTTTAATATAACAAATTGAAGCCAATTTGGTCTTTTCTTTTTGTCTTTGGTTTTTATGGATTTGACTGTGATGTAACTAGGTATGGTGTTCTCTGTATTCTTCTAAGAGATCACTAAGCTTCCTTACTCTGTAAAAGGTTTTTTTAGTTAGTTTGTTTTTTGTTTGTTTGTTTGTTTGTTTGTTTTTACTTCACATTTTGGAATACTTCAGCTAGTATATCTTCAAACCTTTTTTCTGCCCTAATCCCATTTTTTTCTCTTTTTAGGCTTTCAGTTACAGGTATGTTAAGCTTTGGGCTTTATATCATAGATTCCTTGAGTCTCTGTTACTTTTCTTCAATTTTGTTTATGTTCAGACAAAATCTTTCACACTGATGACTTTTGAAGTTCGCGGAGTCTGTACTCTGTCAGTGCTCACACAGTGAATTGTTCATTTCAGTTATGATATCCTTCAATTGAAGAATTTCTCTTTGGCTGTTTATTTATAGTGTCTGTTTCTATGCTGAACTCCTTTTTCTGTTTATTCATTAAGATTATATTTTTAAAGTTTGTGAACATATTTATCAATAGCTGATTTTAAATCATTGTCTGCTAGGTTCAAAATCCGTGTCATTTCAGAAACTTTTTTTTTTTACTGCTGTAGTTTTTGTGTCTGAATCACATTTTCAGCTTTCTTTGTAGGTTTAATGATTTTTATTCTCTGCTTTATGTTACCGATTACCTATTGTAGAAACTGCAGTGTGCTAATTTCCTGTGACCTATGTTGATTTTAGTTCTAGTAGGTAGTTGAATTACTGGCTAATGATGTTGATGTTTTGTGTGCTTAAATTGAGGATTTGCTAGGGAAGTTGTACAAAAAGTCCAAAGTGTTTTCAAAGCCCTTCTAACTTGATGTGATTCAAACTCCAATCTCTGTCTTTGGTGAACATCTTGTGAGGCTTCGGCGTTAGGCCCTTTTAGAGCAGGTATAGATGCATTTTTACTTGTGGTTATTTGATCCTTACATATAAACCAGGTCTTAGATGACTTTTGTCATAAACATACTATTTCACTCTGGATGAACCAAAAAACATAGAATCTGTCAGCACTGTTTGACCTCTAGTACATTTGCTTGTCTCTCAAACCTCTAGTAGGTTTGATAAATTGATGCCCTCTGTGATAAACCTTAAGATTTCCCTTGTGCATATGCAATATAACTGTCATCCCTGGATTTATGGGGGAACTCTCCAAATAATGTGTGAGGTTTCCCACTTGCAAAGCTACCCTCTCTCTAGGGAACATCCCTGAAGTTTCCAGATGCTTCTGCTTCTCTGCGTCTAACTTCTGATCTTTTACCCAGGGGACCACCATGGGTTTTTGTTTTTGTTTTTGTTTTTTTTTTTTTTGAACTCTAATTGAATGCAGCATGGAGCAAGGCTGATCATTTGGCTAACCACATGAATTTTCTTGCTATCATGGATTATAAACTTAAACTACCTGTTGGCCAATGCCTGAAAAGACCTGCCTCATATGTGTTGTCTATTTTAAGTGTTGTTTACATTAGTAGGGCTGAACAAGTCATTTCTAATGTTTTACAGCTGGAAGTGGAGATTTACATAACATAGTTTTGAAAAAAGAAAGGGGAAAACAATAGCCTGATAAAACTAGCATACTGATTTTTTCTCCTAATTAACCCGTCACTCTTATATTTCAGCAATGGTTCTTTTAATATCCAGAGAGTTCACCGATGGGTTTGAAATAGCTAGGGTTCATTTATAGGTACAGGAACTGACAATGAATTTTGTTAACAGATTCTAAGTTTCCCTAGAGTTCCTACTCTTCTTTTGAGCACAACACCGTTCTCTGTTAGCTTGGCTGGATTTCTAACCTAGATGAGCTTTACTCACTCTGTCTCAGCATCAGCTTGTTCTGCTCCAATGCTTTCCCGGCTCACTTTATTTTAGCACTTTCCAAGCTTAGCTCTGTTCCTTGACCTTTCCAAGTTTGTGCATTTATACTAAAGACATGATTTAAAGTTATTCTTGAGTAGTTTTTGTGTAAGGTGCTTAAACTGGCCTGTAAAATGGTTTAGAACACTGGATTTTAAAGGAACAAATGTATTCATTAAAATAGACTTATGACAAATGTACAAAATTAATGTTTACAATTACCTTGATAATCTATACAACCAATAATTTAGATTTAGCAGTATAATGTTGGATGGAATAAGCAATTGTGTGCTACTCTTTAAGAGTATGACAAATAATTAAGATTTAGTTGAACACCACAGTTATGTAAATTCTAAGCAAATGGCATGCGCGACCTTTGACAGGAATTCACAAAATACATTTAAACACATTTTACTTTTTAAACACTGCTTTACAATAAAACCTTTTTTTTTTTTTTTTTTTTTTTTCTGATCAGTTTTACTGATGTAGACAAGGTTGTAACTATGTGGTTTTGGGGGTTGATTAGAATCATCTACTCGTTCCTGATATCCTGGCAACAGATGATAATCCCCGCAATAGGAATTAGATCCTAGCAAAGAAGCATATGGAGAACAGCAGGTCTACAGAAAACATCCATCCAGTCTGCCTGTTACACTGCTCAGGTGCAATCAAAGGCTCTCAGATATAAATTCTCACTTGAGGTTATTGCAATTTATACTGTTAATTCTGATTGGAGCAAGAAACAGTGGAGAATCAAGAATATATATAATTAATCTCATAGATTAATGGTAGCCCGTTTTGAAGACATTGTGATTACTTATTTGAAACAAATGGACAATTAATGAACATGAGAATAAAATAAATATTAACATTAACTTTAATCTTTGGACTTTTCAAAAAATACTTATGAGAAAGATGACAGTATTAAACTTTTGGAACAATTTTTTTTTTTTTTGAGATGGAGTTTCACTGTGCCACCCAGGCTGGAGTGCAATGGCACAATCTCCACTCACTGCAACCTCTGCCTCCTGGGTTCAGGTGATTCTCCTGCTCTGCCTCCCTAATAGCCAGGATTGCAGGGATGCACCACCATGCCCGACTAATTTTTTGTATTTTTAATAGAGACAGGATTTCATCATGTTACCCAGGCTGGTCTCGAGTTCCTGGCCTCAAGTGATTCACCCTTCTTGGCCTCCCAAAGTGCTGGGATTACAGGCGTGGGCCACTGTGCCCAGCGGGAACACCCTTTTATATTGTACCAAACCATTATTTATCTTCAAACAGTAAAGTTTTCACATCATAAATATTTCAATCATAGATTCAAAAACATTGCTCCCCACCTCTATTTTAAGTAATAAATCAAGTTCAAATTAAATAAATACTCAATTTGTTCCTCAGTTGGTAAATCGAGTTCAAGGTAAATAAAAGTTCGATTTATCCATCACTTCACTTTATCGATGTTTCTTCTTTATATTTTAAATCAACATCTATCCTGGATATTCTGTATGAGCCAGTCCTATGGCAAAGCAGTAAGGGATATAAGACTAGAATTTTTTGTCTAACTGGCTGACACACTGAAGAAAATGATCACTGAAACCAAAAAATACGAATTCTGGTCTGGGACTGTAACTAACTAACTAGATAATGTTAGAATACTTTCTTACTTATTTGCAAAGAATGGAGTATATTACTGTATATTAAAATTCTTTTTAGAAGTAATACACTAGTACCAAATATTATATTATGCCAAATATAACAACAAAAATATATCATTTTACAATTATGTAGAATGTGAAGAATTTGTACTCCTGGATGAAAGCGATCTCTGCCACTGGAATTGCTTAATCAGGCAAATACAATGGCATTCATTTCTCAGGAATATTATAGGAGGGTCCTTTGCATAGCATGGAATCCCTGCCGATCACAAGCTTTAAGAATAAAATAGGATTAAATTCATCTGATTACAGAACATAAATTCATTAAGAGCATTTCCCATTGTCAAATATTAAAGTACAACAAATTATCTTTATTACTCTATCTCTAATATAATAATTAGTCTGCTTAGAAAATAATCATTATACACTCAAACATTAATATTGTTTTCTTCTTATTCCTAAAACAATTAGGATGAAAAGCTTCAGAACAAGGCCGAAAGTTAACTAAATTGTGATCTGTTCTCCATCCTATTCATAAATATTTTACTTCTTCTTTATACTAGCATTTCTAAATTTCCCCAAAATACACTATGTAGACCACATACTCAGTAAGGAATAAGTAGCAAGACCAATGCTGAATTAAGCTCATATTTAATAAGAAAGCATCTGTTTTTCTGGGATAAAACAATGTCAACAATAAAACAATTCTCATTTTATTTATTTTTTAATTTAAATTTTTTGACAGTGTCTTGATCTGTCGTTCAGACTGGAATGAAGTGGCAAAATCCTGGCTCACTGTAGCCTCTCCCAGGCTCAGATGATTCTCCCACCTCAGCCTCCCAAGTAGCTAGAACTACACACTTGCGCCATCACGCCCAGATAATTTTTTGTATTTTATTTTTTTACAGACGGAGTTTCGCTATGTTGCCCCGGCTGGTCTTGAACTCCTAGGCTTATGTGATCAGCTAGCTTTGGCCTCCCAAAGTGCTGGGATTACAGGTGTGAGCCAAAGCACGAGGCCAAGAAAACAATTTTCAATACATAGAATTCCAAATTTCACATTCAAAATGGCTATTCTTATTTGAGATTTATAATCTAAACATTCAACCCACAAGCATCAGAACGTTTGCTAATCAATAATAAAACTAAAAATTGTTCATCTGCACTTAAAATATTAATAAAGTTATGTATGTAACAAAATATTCTATCATAATTGTAATATCAAAACTAAGGTTGCTTTATAAAATATATTGTTTATTTGTACCCTTAGTTTGGTAGCTTATTTATATAAAGTATAATTGAGTGTATATGTTTTTCCTAACCATTAGAACAATTATTGTTTTAAATTTTTTCTTAATGAATGCATTTTATAATTAACGTGTTAAAGTTATTTAATACACTACTCTTTATGTGTGCTCTATATTCTTGGCTTTGATTTCCATTTTAAAATAATTTCAATTTTAACTCCTTGAGCACAATGAGAATTTACTTTGCTGTTTTTTTGTACTCTTATATTTTGTCAATATTTATGTCAAACATATGTGTGATATATGTATAACTCTGTGTTTGTGTGTGTGTGTGTGTGTGTGTGTGTGTGTGTGTGTGTTGTTTCTATGTGATTTGGTATTACCAGTCATTTATCTTCAGATATCTTTTCTTATGTTTGACCTTGTATTAAGGGCATGGCCTTGGGAAAATAGAGGCAGTGGACCCAACTGAAGTAAATTTATTTATATTTCTCTATAAGTACATATATCCCTCTTTTCTCAGAGAAGATTAAATTGTATTCCAAGGTATTAAGATAATGTCCTTCTCCAGATGGGGAGAATAAGCAAGTTCATGGTCAGTCTCCATGTAAAATCAGGGTTTCTTACTCTCAGGGTTCACCTCTTGTAATGCAACCCACTATATGACATAGAAATCTCATTGTCTTCAGTGTGTCACCTTGGGAGAATTGGAGCATAAGGAATTGAAACAAGATCTTTCCGTGCTTGGCTGTTGCTATTTCCCTGTTGTCTCTGACTCCAAGCCTTTGTGTTGTCTGCCAGGATCTATGAGATTTCGACGGACTAACTGACTTGCAAGCTTAAAATTACGGTAAAACCCCAGACTTTTCATAACTCCTAACTTGACATTTTAATATATGAAGATAATATGGACAAAAGCGGCCTATTTTTATAAAAAGACAATATGTTAGAATTATAACATGTATATAGCATGTGTAAAGATATATAAATCTATAGTACAATATGTGTAGGCATACAGATATTTAACATAATGATAAAATGTAAAGTACAAATTCTCTATGAGGATACGAGTTTAAATGTGCAAGAAAGTATGGAATACTTTTTTTTTAATGTACAACGTAGTACACAGGTCTAGGGAACACTGCAAATTTTTATTTTGTTCTTTCACCTGCTTCTACTAACCTTTGTTATTGTTGGTACTATCTGATTGAGGTATAAATTCCAGAAATTCAGAATGACTGATAGTTACTGTGTAGTGCACATAAAAAATATTCCTAACAGAAAATTAGACTAAAAAGGGAAGCTGTATATAAATTAATATCATAATTCATTTCATATCTCTAACAAAATCTGGAAATATTTCCTAATGGAATATTACCTAATAGATGAGTGAAATGTTAATCAAAATAGTTTATAATGGTGACACCACTACTGTAGCGTGCTAGATGGTGCACATTTCAAAAAAGAAAAAGGCTTACATAGGAATTAATATTATATATAAATCAAGAAATATATGTGGTAATTCCATATAAGCAGCAGAATTAAGATGCATACCTGATGTCCAATACCATGTGAGAAGCAGCACTGGAATGCATGCATTCGAGATACCTTTTTACCCTCACTGTTTAAACACAGATGTTTTCAAGGACAAAAAATGTAAAAGGAGAATCCCCGAAAATTCTGCCTTCCACCTTATTACGTGGGAATCAATCAAGATATTGTGTCTTCCTCTAGTAATTATTAATCTTATTGCATGCATTAGAGTGGCAGAAATATAACTTGATAGAATTCAACACTTTATTAAAACTTTTATTTTGAGCTGCCATTCCTTTGAGCTGGTGCAAAACCTAAACTTGAACCTCACTTGTGATTTCATACCATACCCAGGATAATAAGAAGGATACACGAAATTCATGTAATGTGAAAGTTTGGGGGAAAAGGAGTTTCTTACTCTCAGATAATCTTTGAAACTTTACAATGCCTTAAATCATTGTAAAACTTTGGGTTTGGTGACTGGCTCCCCAGAGTTCCTTCTACCTGTGGTAATCATGCATCCATTTCTTAGTAGATTCTTCTGGTATGTTGCTGCCACCAGGTGTTTTGTGTCAGAAGTTGGGTGGTCATTCCATCTCTATAGGGAGCCATAAACTCTCTGTTCTCATTAGGTTTCTCTAATTGAAGAGACTCTTATTCTAACCTGGATGGGGGGTAATATATCCCATGCTAAACTCCATTCTCATCGAGATCCTCCAACTCAGAGATTTCAGCTCCCATAGTTGTTACAGATAAGTAGTAATTTTAGTTCTATAATAGTTAACTTATAGCCATTAACTAATGTATTGAAATGACTTTTTAAAATAAACATAATTTTAAATAATTAAGATACATTCTCTTTCAAATATACAGCCAACAGCTGAGTGCAATTTTGAAAAATTTCTTAAATGTATTTCCCTCATATTATATTCTCTCTTATCTTGCTGAAGCTAGAAGTTGAGGAATTGTATTTTCCATACTCTCTTGCCTATAAGTCACTTTATTTTGTTCTACCAATGAAATGGGTTCATGTGAGATCTGGAAGGTGGGAAAGAGAAGAAATATAATTATTCTTCAAGCAACAGAAATGGATGAGCTTGGGAGATTAAATTTCTGCAATGGTTTCCAAGCAGTCCCTTCCGAATCACTTGTCTGAATATGGTGGAATACTCTAAAAATTGGTAGTGATATCCTATAATTTCTGACGTGAATGAGAATAACCTCCTGATTCTCTGAAACCTAGGAGTCAGGGGCATGCCTGTCTGATTGCTTCTTCAGCTCATTCAACAACATTGAAGTTCCAAATTTCTGTACTAAATCCTATACTAATTAAACGTAGATTTCTAGAGTGGTTTCTATGTTTCTTATGGAAATCTAAATGAGATAAATTTGTGCCTTGTACTGTGTTAGAGTTCATCCTCAAAAAGAATTAATAGTCCATTTGTGGAGACTAATTATTTTCACATGAATTACAGAAAAAATATTATATAAAATAATAATTCTGAAAAAATAATGATGTAAATTTCTCAAATTATGCTGAAGTCATTAGAGAATTTGGGAGTAACTTACAGTTGACATTTCAAATAGTATCTAATAGAGATGATTTCTATAGGAAGTCATCATTAGGGAAACATTCCTGAGAAATTTAGAGATTTAAATATGGAATTAGACTCTACGGATAAGAGGACATTCGACAGAGTAGAAGTAGCTTCCACCTGTGAACAACGTAAAGTGAACTATCAAAAACTAGCTTAATATAATATAAATTTCACTCTGGAGTTCAGTGGAATATATAACTGGACACGTAAAATGATGCCACATTTTGAAAGACCGTACAGACCTCGTAAAGTAATTTAGATTTAACTTATCACTTTAAATTTTTGAAATGCCATTTCTATATTGTGGAATAGTCCCATCATCATAAAAGACTCCTCCAATAATTATACTAAATCATTCATATATAAAAATCATACTTTATTAATTTATGTGATTGGTTATTCATCTCTGATATTTTTATCTTCTGCCATTTGGTGGACCACCTTTTCCTCAATCATTCTTTGTCATGTCATCTACTATTAAGGATTGTTATGATGCTTTTCTTTTTTGAAGTATTTTTTTCAAATACCCAAATGAGGATCACAAATTCGACCTGTATTAATACCTACCATTATTGACTCCAACTAAAGTACCAAAAAAACAGACACACTTGTACCAACACAATTTCCCTTCTTGGGGTGCAGCTTTTAGCAAAAACTCCTCCTTTTCAAACAATATTGATTTGTGTGTTGGAAGACAGTTTGGTTTTCATCCAAAGGTTATTTTTACAGTGTTTATTTATTTCTTCAAGTACAGCAGACTAACGGATGTAACAGCAGGGCTTCCAACCAGGATTATCAACTCTTGCTTCCCATTGACTCCGATTTCTCTCTCAGCTCTCTGTACTTCATGGGAAATGACCACTCAGGTCGTGTGTTTATGTGTCTGGTAACAGTTGGAAGCCTTTCTCTTTTTTAGTGGCCTCTTCCCATTGACATCTCACCACTGATTTTTCCACCCCTCATTCTCTGCTCTAACTGTTAGGTAGCAGTTGGTATAAATTGGCTAAGAATGTATTTGCTGAGTGACCATGAGGAAAGCTATCACTTGGCTTACTTATTTTTCATTACTAATATTTTGCCATTAATGATTAGGCAAGACAATCCTTGATGAGACTAACAAGACCTGAACTTTTTATGCTTTCCAATATAAAGTAATCAACATTTTATACTTGTCATTATGGAAGACTTTTTCAATAAAAGCAATTTTCTATTTTTAAATTTTTAAAATTAGACTAATGATTCTCAGTCTCTTTTCATTTCAGATTTCCCTTCTTCTCTTCCTCTCTACCCCTTTTTTCCTTCCTCCTTCTCGTCCCCTCCTCTCCCCTTCCCCGTCTTTCCTTTCCTTCCTTCCTTCTTTTCTTCCTTCCTTCCGTCCTTTTTTCCCTTTTCTAATTTTGTATATTATAGTTACATAATTTTAGCTATCCTTATCTCAGCAAAGCGTCTTGGTAATTTCATAGTTGTTTTTGGCATAAACAAAGCAAAGGTTTTCTTTGTTTGGTCGTAAATAATATGCCAGGGTGGTGTGTCAACATTATAAAGATGAGGAGTAAATGTGAATTTTAAAAATCTTCCCTGGGTAAACATATTATTGCTTTCTATAACCAAACCTCCTACATTTAAGTTTCAAGTCTAAGGCCATATGAATGATGCTCCATTTTAGTGCCGTAAAAAGAGAAAATCTACAAACTTAAGCACCGTATTTTAAACTAATATATTCTCTAATTGAGCATAATTATCTTTCTCGGGGTGACTGTTATTGGGAAAGTTTGTTTGATGTTTGTTTTCCTATTTATCTCATTCCCTTCTCAAGCCACCTAGTTGTGTGAATTATTGTTTAAAATATTTTATTTGTTTAGTGTTTTCGTTACTCATTATAGTGGTCAAATAGAAAAAAAAATATAGTTAACCTGTAAGAATATTATTTAAAAAGACAAAAAGAGTTTTATTTTCTTTTATTTTACTTTAAGTTCTGAGATACATGTGCAGAACGTGCAGGTTTGTTACATAGGTATACCTATCAACCCATCATCTAGGTTTTAAGTCCCGCGTGCATTAGGTGTTGGTCCTAATGCCCTCCCTCCCCCTGCCCCCCACCCCCCGACAGGCCCCGGTGTGTGATGTTCCCCTCCCTGTGTCCATGTGTTCTCATTGTTCAACTCCCACCTATGAGTGAGAACATGCAATGTTTGGTTTCGTGTTCCTGTGTTAGTTTGCTGAGAATGATGGTTTCCAGCTTCATGCATGTCCCTACAAAGGACATGAACTCATTCTTTTTTTATGGCTGCATAGTATTCCATGGTGTATATGTGCCACATTTCCTGTATCCAGTCTGTCATTGATGGACATTTGTGTTGGTTCCAGGTCTTTGCTATTGTAAATAGTGCCGCAATAAACATACGTGTGCATGTGTCTTTATAGCAGCATGATTTATAATCCTTTGGGTATATACCCAGTAATGGGATTGCTGGGTCAAATGGTATTTCAGATTCTAGATCCTTGAGGAATCGCCACAATGGTTGAACTACTTTACACTCCCACCAACAGTGTAAAAGCATTCCTATTTCTCCACTGCCTTGCCAGCATCTGTTGAAAAACCTAGTTTTAATATTACGGGAATATATTGAAAGTATGCTAAGGTAGTAGAACTACATAAAAATATAATTTTAAAAGTGTTCATATATAAGTACAATATGAGCAGCCAATCTTTCTTTTTCTAAAAAAATGAAACAAAACATACTTTGTTGAGATAGTATGTGCTGAATGAAAATTTTTTTAGTAAGAGTTGGAAGATAAATATATATATATAACATACATATTTAGTGTTCACTTAAAACTTTCTGAGCTAAATTATCATTTTTTATTTTTTAAATGATGTCTATCTAAATTCTTTGAAGTGAAAACTTGTTTAAAATTAGTTTTATTTGTTGTTGTTGTTGTTTTTTTGAGATGGAGTCTTGCTCTGTCACCCAGGCTGGAGTTCAGTGGCATGACCTTGGCTCACTGCAACCTCTGCCTATGGGGTTCAAGCCATTCTCTTGTCTCAGCCTCCCAAGTAGCTGGGATTACAGGCATATGCCTGTAATATTTAATATAAATATAAATAATAATATTTAAAAATTTTGTATTTTTAGTAGAGGTGGGGTTTCATAATGTTGGTCAGGCTGATCTTGAACTCCTGATCTCATGTGATCTGCCCATTGCCACTTAAAGAATTGTATCCAAAAGCATTCAAGTAGCATGCTTTTTTCAGTGCTTTCTCCTAACACTGTCTTGTAACAGTAGAACTAATAAAATCTTTCTTAGTTTTCTCTCCCATAATTTCTGTTTATGAACTGCCTTCTCTCAGCCTATTCAGCCTTACTCTTTGTCAGCTTAATATCCAAGGGAGGTGCTGTTTCCAGTGTCTGTGTCTATTCTTCCCCTTGGTGAAAGCTCTCTTCTACTTGAAGCCCACTAACCTGGCTTTGCTGGTGCTTTTTCACGACTCACTCTTTTCAGTTATTAAGAACTGTTGTCTGAAGCTTTTTTTGTTGTCGATGTTGTTAAATTTGGTTGTTGACGATGATAATTTGAAGTTGTTATAGTTTTAAAGTTATAATATTCAGTATAAAGCAAATGTTTTTGCTCATTCTAAAGTCTCTGACTATAAATATCAATCTGTAGCTCTTTATACATCCCACATTTATCAAACATATGTAAAACAACTTGATAAATATACATGCATTTTAATAGCTTTTGAATTATGATTGGCATATTTCACTTAAGTTGTATGCAGCTTCCTAAGATTTTAACGAAAATGCAAATTGTTCATGACATAGTTTTTCAAAACCAGGACTGATTTTTTTAAACACAACATTTTAAATTGGTCTAATATTAAATAATATATTTGAAAAAGAAGAAAATTAATTTCTTCCAAGGTAAAAATATTATAAATGCACTTATAGAATTTATTTAGCAAAAAACTTATCTGTTTTATGTATGTTAAAAACACTAATGAAGAGTTCATCATAAAAGTAATTGTTGAAACATTGACGTTTAATATGTGAGTTTGGTGATACCATCATTCTACATGTAATAATTTAAAAATATTTTGTCCATTTGTTTAAGAATATTGACTATGATAGCTAAGATTTAGTATTTGATTAGGGTCGGAAGTTGTTTTAAATGTTTTTATATATTTCCAAAACTTATAAAATTTTATGAGATGAAAAATATGTATTTATCTTACAGATGAGGAAATTGTGATTTATTTTCTCATCTAGGTTCACCTTGAAAGAAATATGGACTCTTAACTGTTACATTACACTGATCTTTTACTTTAATTAAACAGAAAATAGGATACTCCAAATCAGGTAAGGTTCAAAGCTAGATAGAGTGCTAGAAGTAATCTTCTGTTAATTAAAGCACACACTTAATGGATGTGGTAAATATTCTAAGTAGTACTGAGCAGCAATCATTGTACTCTTATATACCAACTGTTGATAATGTTTTGCACAGTTTCCTATAATGGCTAAAAAATAAATCAAAAAGCATGTCTAGAGTCAAAACAAGCATTGGCAGAAGGGAAGCAGAACAAGATGGCTGAAGAGAACTCCCTAGCAGTTGTCTCCCAAGACATTGAATTGAACAACTATCCACACAACCAAGTACCTTCATAAGAGCCAAAAATCAGATGAGCAATCACGGTACCTGATTTTAACATTATTTCAAGGAAAGAGTCAGTGAAGAGGGTAGAAAAGATGGTCATTCATTGCCTCCACCACTTCTTCCCATCCACCCCAGCGGCATGCGGAGAGAGAATATGTGTGCTTGGGGGAGGGAGAGCGAGGTGACTGTGGGGCTTTCCGTTGGAACTCAGTGCTGCCTGTCATAGGGGAACACAATTAGGGCATAATTCTTTCAGTTGTTCACGGAAGGAGCATTTTAACTAGCCCTGGCTAGACAGGAATCCTCCAACCCAACAGTAGGTACCTAAATTCTGGCTAGCTCCACCACCGGCAACTAAAGGACCCTAGGGCTCTGAATAAATGTGCAAGAAACTTAGGCCACAAGAACTGCAGTCCTTGGGCAAGACCTAGTGCTCTGCGGGGGTCAGACCCAATAGAGTGCCTACAGCTCAGGAAGACACTGCTTGGGCAAGCAAGGGAGTGCTAGAGTCACCCCTCCCCAACCCCAGGCAGTGCAGCTCTGAGAAACTTCCGCTTGTGGAAAGAAGAAGGAAGAGTAAAGAGGACTTTGTCTTGCCACCTGGGTACCAGCTCAGCCACAGTAAAAGAAAGCGTCAGATTGCCAATACCGCTGATTCCAGGCCCTAGCTCCTGGGCATGTCTAGACCTACTTTGGGCCAGAAAGGAACCAACTGAGCTTGGTAGAGAAGAACCCAGTCCCGACATGATTGACCACCTACTGACAAAAAGGCCCGTGGGCCTTGAATAAACGTCAGTAGTAGCCAGGCTGTAGTTACCCTGAGCCTTGGGCCAGACCCAGTACTGCGCTGGCTTCAGGTGTGACCCAGCACAGTCCAGATGTGGTGGCCATGGGGGTGCTTGCGCCATCTCTCCTCCAACTCCAGGCAACCCAGCCCAGAGAGAGAGGCCTCATTTGTTTTTGGAAATGAGGGGAGAGAGAGAGAAACTCTGTCTGGTAATTCAGGGAATTCTGTGTCTTACTCAAACCCACCAAGGCAGTGGGAATCTGCAAGAGTTGTCGCATCACTGGGATTGGGGCATCCCCTATTGTAGAGATGTCTGCAGGACCAAAGACTTAGATCACAACACTCAAATTTCTTCGAATATGGTAGAATGTCTTCTCAAGAAGGACAGGTACAAATAGGCCAAGACTGCAAAGATTAGAATACATCCTTAACTCTTCAATGCCCAGACATCAACAAACATCCACAAACACCAAGAACATACCAAAAATCATGACCTCACCCAGCGAACTAAATAAGGCACCAGTAATCAATCGCACAGTGACAGAGATTTGTGACCTTTCAGACAGATAATTAAAAATAACTGTTTTGAGAAAACTCTACAAGCTTCAATAAAACACGGAGAAGGAATTCAGAATTCTAGTAGAGAAATTTAGCAAAGAGACTGAAATAATAATTTAAAAAATCAAGCAGATATTCTAGAGCTGAAACATTCAATTGGCAAACTGAAAAATGCATCAGAGTCTCTCAATAGCATAACTGATCAAGCAGAAGAAAGAATTGGTGAACTTGAAGACAGGCTATTTGAAAATATCCAGTAGAAGAGAAGAAAGGAAAAAGATTACAAAGAAGAAACATGCTTATAAGATACAGAAAATAGCCTTGAGGGGGCAAATCTAACACTTACTGACCTTAAAGAGGAGGTAGAGAAACTGGTGTAGAAAGTTTATTCAAAGAAATAATAACAAAGAATTTCTCTACTCTAGAGAAAGAATATTCAGTACAAGAAGATCATAAAATACAAAGCAGATTTAACCCAAACAAGACTAGCTCAGGGAATTTAATAATCAAACCCCCAAAGGTCAAGGATAAAGAAAGGATCTTCAAAGCAGCAAGAGAAAAGGAATAAATAACATGTAAAGGAGCTCTAATACATCTGGCAGCAGACTTTTCACTGGAAACCTTACAGACCAGGAGAGAGTGGCATGACATATTCAACGTGCTAAAGTAAAAATAATAAAACATTATAAAAAATACAGCATTTCTAAGATAAATAATTCTTTTGGCTTATTTCTGATTTTTGAAAGTGCATCACTGGGGTTCAGTTAATTAGCATGTGTTTATTTTGTTTTAAACGCAAGGCCTCAGGAAGGAAGTAGACATCAAACCTTGTCGATGTAAATTTCCTTGTTTGAAAGCTATTCATCTTTCATGAGGGTTTGCAGACACTGAATTCTTCTGGGACTAAACAAGTGGGAACAATGGAAGAAATGTTAGACACTGGAAGAGAGACTAGCTGAAGTCTCTGAGTACACTAGGTCACTCTACCTAGTGTACTATTTTGGTTGGACTTGACAGTGTGCAAGAGCAAATCATGGAAATGAGATTACTTCTTTACATTTGTCCTTAGAGTATAACCACCATATATATAGTCTCAACATTTGCTGCCTGTATGTTAGCAAAGATTTTTTTTAATTTTCTGAATATTGTCCTCAATATGGTAGAACAGACTTGTTCAAAGCAAAGTTTTGATGAAATGTTTTCTCAGGAAAATCTGTTTCTGCTGCTAAGAAACTGCCACCTACAACCATCTGTGGTTTTCCATTTCTTGCCAAACTTTTCTGTTGTCTTTATGTAGATACTGTCTTTGTCTCTTTTGTGGTATCCAAACATGGCAAGCACTTCTATCAGTTGCATTCCTTTGCTAAAAGTGTTTTACTCTCCTGCTACATATTACAGTCTATGTTCATACACATATGCACGCATACTACATACTTTAATATATTGAACACAAAATCATTTTAGCCAACATATTTAAATATTTAATAGAAACACACCACTGTCTTGAAGACTCTTATCCACAATTGGCAGTAGTGTTTTATATAAGAATTATTAATTATAAAATAAAAAGCATGAAAAGATAGAAAAACTTTAGAGTAGGTCCACATAGAGTTTTTTCTTTCTTTTTTCTTTTTGAGTTGGGGTTTCACTCTGTCAGCCAGGTTGGAGTACAGTGGTGTGATCAGAACACACAATAACCTCAAACTTCTGAGCTCTAGCTGTCCTCTTGCCTCAGCCTCTCTAGTGACTAGGACCATAAGCATGTACCACCATGCCTGACTAACATGTTTTATTTTATTTATTTTATTTTGTGGAGACAAGGTCTCACTATGTTATCCAGGATCATCTGAAACTCTTGCCCTAAGCAATCCTCCTGCCTTGGCCTTACAAAGTAGATATAGTTCTAATGGAATAAAATACATGACATGGCAAATAAGAAATACTGGAAATAATAATTATTCACAAGTTTCCAGAGCTGAAGAAAGACATGAGTTGTTTAGTAAAAACAACAGAAAAAAAATGGTGATTTCCAAGTAGATAAATTATTTACTTATTTACAGATTTCTACTTTTTATTTACTTATTTACAGATTTCTACTTTTGGCTATTACAGGGTACTTCATATCAAAAAAATATTTTACTTAGAACACCTTAAAAGTTAGATAACAATGATGATTTGCCAAAAAAAAAAAAAAATTCCTCTGTGAGTTATTGGAAAACAATCAAGTTAGACAGAACTTGAGAAGCTGATTTATACAGAACACTTAGTTAATTTTAGCTTCTGCTGATTTTTTTAAAGGTTTCTCTGATTAGTAGTGTAAGCCACAATGACTAAATAGAAAATAGCAGTCTAGAATTTTGGGCAATTACAATGGCCTGGAGAAAGATTAATTGAAGTTTATAACTACCACAATATAGAGGGATTTGAGATCCAAGATCTTATAAAAAATAGTAAAAGACGTGAAGCCACAAATTCAGGAATGTCAATATTATCTAGCTGGAATAAATACAAAGAAAATTAGTCATAAGCAAATCATAGTAACGAATTGATACTTAAAGACAAAGGGAAAATCTTAAAATCACCTACAGAGTTTATTTTATTGTGTAGGATATATAAAACTCAAAATAGTAATATTCTTACTATAATAATAAGAAAAATATGGATAATTTAAATTATGTATATTTTTATTGAGCCCACCAAGGATGCAAGGCAACCAAGTAGTCTGAAATCTAAGGAATGTCAGGTCTCTCTGCAGGAGACAGGACCCAAGCAATTATTTACCTATGGCCTAGCATAGAAAAAAAAGTGTTCCATAAAAGTGGGCACAAAGACACCAGCTAAAATTGTTATCATTTGCTAAAGGTTAGTTGTGGGCTAGCATAAGCATACAGAAGCCCTTGGAACCATAGGCATAAAGTTATCCATCTTCTCTGTAAACCTCTACAAGTGATCACACAAAGGATTGGATACAGACTGCGGAGGATTTACTACATGATACATTCATAAAGAATGAAATCAACATCTGGAGCCTCACACAGACCCTTTTCCATTGAGTCAGCAGGAGAAATGGAGAAATGATGTTACTGCCGGGCAAAAAAAGGTAGAGCAATTATAGCCGGGAGAAGGATAAAGGAAAATAAACCTCTACTCATTAAGGTATGGTAAGAGAAAACGTGGGACTGGAAACTTTATACCAGTATCATTACAAGTCTCCTGCCACTGAGGGGAAATCAGAAAATGCTTTCCTTTATAAGGCCTACCAAAGATACAAACTGGATTTTACCTGCCATGGGGGAAAGAGGCAAGATCACTGAGAATGTCCCTGTCTTAAGATCAGATTAGAAGATTGGACCAGGAGTGCAGAGAACTGTCCCTGCTCCTCATCAGTAGCCTAGAACGTGCCAAGTAACTGCAAAACCAGGTCAACGATAGAGGAGGAATAAGGGTGTATAGTGCAATTATCTCTGTGACATAGGCACAACAACCTTATACTGAGTAAAAGCAATCATCATACTCAGACCTTTAACCTGGCTCAGTGATGTCTCTGATGTTGACATTACTGATTTTACCAACATGGGATGGAACATGACTGTGATTAATCCAGTAAACTAAATGCCGTAACAGAAAAGGTAAGGAAGATAAATTGCCAGAATTTAAGAATTTAACACAAGAAATATAAACTATAAGAAAGACTCAAATGGAATTGCTAGGAGAATAAATAAAAACAGGGGAATGAAAATAATGCCTTAGAAAAGCTCATCAGTAGACTTAATTGTCTTTTATAGAACACTACACAATTGTAGTCAAACTCTTTAAAATATTTTCAAGAGATTTATTCTGAGCTAAATATGAATGACCATGGCCCATGACACAGCCCTCAGGAGATCCTGAGAACATGTTCCTGAGGTGGTTAGAGCACAGCCTGGTATTATACAACTTTGGGAGACATGAGACATCAATCAAATGCACTTAGATGTACATTGGTTTGCCTCAGAAAGGCAGGGCAACTCGAAGTGGAGGTTCCAGGCTATAGGTAAATTTTAAAATTTTCTGGTTGACAATTGGTTGGGTTTGTCTAAGGACATAGGATCAATAGAAAAGATATGTTTGGGTTAAGATAAAGGATTGTGGAGACCAAAGTTTTATTGTTCAGAGGAAGCTTTTAGCAAGCAGGCTACAGAGAGAAGAGGTTGTAAAATGTTTTCTTATTGTACTTAAAAGGGTGCCTGACTCTTAGCTAATCTTCTCCTGGATCTGGAAAGAAAGAAAAACATAAAAAGGGAAAGGGGTTTCTCTACAGAATGCAGATTTTTTTTTTCTAATAAGAGACAAGGAAATATATTTGGAGTTAAAAGTGTTTTGATTTTTTTTCTTATTTGTAAGGCGATGTTATGACAGAACCAGGTTGGAAAGCAGGCCACTTTACAGAGGGTTAAATAAAGCCTCTCTGATGAGACTTTATGGTTTGTAGGGCATGACTCCCCAGACCCCTTAGATAGGAATGTGGGCAAGATAAGAAAAAAAAAAAAGTCAGAGGTGGGTCCTCACAATGATAGCAGAATACACATTCCTTTCAAGTGTGCATGATTCACCGAGATAGATTATATTTTATGCCATAAACACAAGCCAAAAAAGTAAAGACTTGAAATTATACAAAGAACGTTCTTTGGCCACGTAGAATTAAACTAGAAAAACACTAAAAAGATATCTCAATAATCTTAATTAGTTGAAAATTAATCACCATGCTTCTAAATATCCCATGGATTAAATAAAAAGTTATAAGAGAAATGAGAATGCATGTTCAATTAAATGATAATGAAAAAATAAAATTGGGGATATATATGTAAAGAACTAATAGATTCAGAAAAAGTACTTGTAAGGTTAAGCATTCATTCTAGATCTTTAAAAAGGCACAGATAATTCAGAATTAAGTAGAACTTCTTTAACACAATAATAGGCATTTACAAACAAATAAAACATGTCTACAGGTAACATTACACTTAATGGTGAAAGACTGATTCTTTGCTCCCACAGTTAGGAGCATATCAGAATATCTGCTCTCAATTCTTGTAATTAAACAATTCTAGATCCTTATCAGTGTAATAAGTAAAATTTTAAAAAAAGAAAGACATAGAGATGAGGAAAGAACAAATAAAGCTTAAATAGAAACAACATACTTGTTGTTGTCATAAACTTGTTTAATATGGCTGCTTCTTCAGCATTCGTTTTTAAGCCTGGCCTATAGTATGTGAAATCCAGTTGTTTCTTGCCTCCTTTGGCCTAGTTGAAACTTCTCCCTATGTGTTGGTTTGTAATACAGCCTGCTTGCTTCTTATCCTGCTAAGACAAATCCCAACACATACCACAGCTACTGACCATAATAAAACATAATGGTCAATCTGAGAGTCATGCAAACAAACTCTCCCTTTCATGTTGCATTTTCTAGTGACTAATGGTGTTTTCTTTAAAGAAGACAATCCACAATCTCAGCAGGAATGCCTAAGGGATAACACTCACAGACCTTAGTATATCCATAGACTCACAGGTGATCTCTCTTTTGCTCTCTCTCTTCTATCCACTTCCTCCTCATAGTCACCTACTGGTTGAGCATCTTGCTGTCTCGAGACTTCTCACTGGCCCTAATGGGTATCCCTCTTTTCTTGTGGATCTGTGGGTAATAAAATGCTTCTGTCACTTTATGTTTTGTTTTGCTGACTCTTCTGGGTCCCACCTGAAAAACACACTCAAACTAAACTCTCCACCTGTTCAGGGCTTTTTAGACAGTGGCTATCTTTGTAGGAATAGACACAGGTGAGACAAAAACTACAAAGGCATCTACCAGTATAAAGTTTCCTATGAGAGGGACATCTGGTCACTGGTTGGACACTTAAGCATTAGGCAGTCCGCCAAGACAAAGATGTATTCAGTGAAAGGAACAAAGTAAACATTCAAGACCAGCTCTTCTGGAGCCCTGTCAGAGCAGGGCTAGAATTTATGTTCACTCTGGACAGAGAGACCTCAAGACCAAATTAGAAAGAAACCATAACAATAGAAATTGCAGGCCTGTGCGGTGGCTCACGCCTGTAATCCCAGCACTTTAGGAGGCCGAGGCGGGCGCATCACGAGGTCAGGAGATGGAGACCATCCTGGCTAACATGGTGAAACCCTGTCAATACTAAAAAAATACAAAAAAATTAGCTGGGCGTGGTAGCGGGCACCTGTAGTCCCTGCTACTCAGGAAGGTGAGGCAGGAGAAAGGCGTGAACCTGGGAGACAGAGCTTGCAGTGAGCTGAGATCGCACCACTGTACTCTAGCCTAGGCGACGGAGTGAGACACTATCTAAAAATAAAAAATAAAAAAACAAAGAAAAAAGAAATTACAATAAATATCTACATGTAGATTTTCGAACAAATCTGCACCACAAGCAACTAAGTTTAATAGGTTAATTTAGTAAGGTCACATAATATAAGACTACTATACAAAAATTAATTCTATTTCTCAACACTAAAAATAAATAATTGAAATTAAAATTTTGAGAAGTAGCACTGATTCAGCGCCTCAAATCATTTACAAGCTAGGTATAATTTTAACAAACATATGCAATATCAGTGTGCTATCAACTAAACTGATATGAGAGATCAAAGAAGATATAAATTAATGGAAAAAGACCATGTTCATGTTTTGCAAAACTTACACATTTTAAGATGTCAATTCTCTCCAAATTGATTTACAAATTTAACATACTCCCAGTCAAAACTCCAGAAAGAACTTTGCAGAAATATTTTGTAGAAACCCAAAAGTTGTTTATAAAATATGCAAAGAAAACAAAGAAAATAGAATAATGAAAACAATTTTAAAAATGATTTTTACATAACAAAGTTGGAGACTCGTATGAATTGATTTCAAGATGTACTCTCAAGCTACAGAATCAAACGATGTGCTGTTGGTAAAAGTAGAATGACAAATCAGTGAAACACAATAGAGCACCCATAAATAAACCCACTCATATATGGTGAACTGATTTTCTAAAAGTTTCTGGGACAATACTGTGAGATTTTGTGATACTCAGTAAATTGTGCACATTTGAACATGTTTATATGCAAATCATATATGCAAATATATGTCCAAATATATTCAAATATGTGTATGCATGTCACAACATATATGTGTCTGTATGTGTGTGTGTGTATGAGATAAATATAAAACTTAGAAAACATGAAAATTATAAAAGAAAACAAATAAATGTTAAATATTTGTGTTCTTGGATTAGGCAAAGATTTCTTTATGTCATGCAAAAAGCACAGAAAACATAATTTTTTCCTAATCAAAATTAAAATTATCCATTTTTAAACCTATTAAAAAGTGGAGAAAGATTGAACATACTCATCGTTAAAGAAGATATAAGCATGATAAATAAAGAAATTAAAATATACCCAACCACTAGTCACTAGAAAATGCAAACTAAGGCCTCCAGCTCCATCCATTTTGCTACAACCGACATAATTTTATTCTTTTTAATGACTGCATAGTATCCTTTTGTGTATATATACAATATTTTCCTTATCCAATCTACCATTGATGAGCACCTGAGTTAGAATCATGTCTTTACTATTTTGAGTAACACAGCAATGATCATGAGTGGTAGAATGATTTATTTATTTTTCTTCTGGATATATCCCCAGTAACGGAATTGCCAGGTTGAATGGTAGCTCTGTCTCAAATTCTTCAATAAATTTCCAGATGTTTTTCCACAGTGGCTGTATTAATTTACATTTCTGCCAACACTGTGTAAACATTCCTTTTTCTCTGTAGCCTCATCAGGATCTATTGTTTTTTGGCTTTTAATAATAGCCATTCTGACTGGTGTGAGATGGTATCTCATTGTGTTTGATTTGTATTCATCTGATGACTAGTGATGCTGAGCATTTTGTCATGTTTGCTGGCCATTCATATGTCTTTTTTTGAGATGCGTCTGTTCATGTCCTTTGTGTCCTTTGCCCAATTTTCATGGGATTTTTGCTTGTTGATTTGTTTAAGCTTCCTATACATTCTGGATGTTGGGCCTTTCTTGGATGCATAACTTCTCTTATTCTGTAGCTTTCAGGAACAGAAAACATAATACTTCATGTTCTCTTTTATAAGTGGGAGCTAAACATTTCTTGCCCATGGATATAAATTTGGGAACAATAGACACTTGGGCGACTAGAGAGTGGAGGGAGGGGGAGTGTGTTTAAAAACTACCTATTGGGTACTATGCTCACTATCAGGGTAATGAGATCCACATTCCAAAAGTCAATACCACACAATATTCTCATGTAACATATTTGCACATGTATCTTATGTATCTAAAATAAAAGTTGAAATTTAAAAATATATATACTTTAAATGCATATTTTTATGAGCTTAACAACAAAATAAATGGGTAGTTGTAAAAAAAAAATACAAATTAAAACCACTATGCAATATTACTGAAAACTTTTAGAATGCCTAAATTAAAAGGGATAGGGTCAAGAAATAAAAGAAACCTAACTAGAAGCCAGTGAGTATGTAGATGACACTCACATACATACATTTCTGGTGGGAATAAACTTTTTAAAGAGTCACATTTCACAATAGTTTGCCAATTTCTTGTGAGTTTATGCCTATGCTTACCATATGACCCAGCAATTCCATTTCTAAATATTTATCAACAGAAATGAAAATGCATGCTCACAGTCAAAACCTGTATGTAAATATTTGTAGTGGTCTTTTTATAATTAACAAAATTTGGAAAAATACATATTATTTACCTGGTAAATAAATAAATGTTCTATAGTGCCAATCCATACAGTGCAATGCTACTAGACAAAAAATAAATAAAAATAAATAAATAAATAAAAGAGTTAATAATATATACAACTCTATAAATAGTTCTTTTTTTTTTTTTTTTTTTTTTTTGAAACGGAGTCTCACTCTGTTGCCCAGGCTGGACTGGAGTGCAGTGGCATGGTCTCCGCTCACTGCAACCTCCGCCTCCCAAGTTCACGCCATTCTCCTGCCTCAGCCTCCCAAGTAGCTGGCACTACAGATGCCCGCCACCACGCCCGGCTAATTGTTTGTATTTTTAGTAGAGACGGAGTTTCATCGTGTTAGCCAGGATAGTCTCCATCTCCTGACCTCGTGGTCTGCCTGCCTCGGACTCCCAAAGTGCTGGGATTACAGGTGTGAGCCACCACGCCCGGCCTCTATAAATAATTCTTACATGCATTACCCTGAGTAAAAAATGTCAAATGCAGGCAATTACATTTTATAGTTTTCCTTTTACATTACTTCGTAAGAACATTAACTGCATGGAGAGAATACAGATCCTTTATTAACATGAGATGTGAGTTGAGAAGGGTATTTATTGTCTGCAAATGAACATTTGAGTAATAAAACACATACATCTGTATTATGGTGATGGTTACATGATTGTATGAGTTTGTTAAAACTCATTAAACAGTACACTAACAAAGTACCATTTTTTTCTGGTGTATTTTACAACTCAACAAAGCTAATAAAAGTCAGCTGTATTAAAAAGAGTGCAACAAGGTGATAGCACTAGGACTAGAAGGAAAGAAATGAAAACGTACTATGTCAATATTTCATGGTACATGTAAATTACTACAATATCACATGATGGTAGGCAGTGAAAGTTTTAATTTACTTTGTATAAACCATAAAGCAGCTACTAAAATAACTCAACAAAGGGTTGAATCATATAAATCAATGTCTTAGTTGGTTTGTGTTGCTATAACAGAATTCCTTATACTGGGAAATTTATAAGGAAAGTAAATTTATTTGGCTTATTATTATTAATAGGAAGTCCAAAACCATGATGCTGACATCTGACAAGGACCTTCATACATCATAAGCCCACTGTGGAAACTGAAAGAGCAAGAAAGGGTGAGAGTGACAGAAAGAGCTGAACTTGCTTTTATTTAACAAACTTTTTCTTGATAATGGACCCCCTTCCTTGATAATGATATTAGTCCATTCCTGAGGGCACAGCTCTTATGACCTTTATTAAGATTCCACCTTTCAACATCACTGCATTGGAGGTTAAGATTTAAACTTTTGGGGACACATTCAAACCATAGGATCCAACAACGTAGATAAAATTAAATTATGATAACTCAATATTTAAAGAAAGCCCTCCCCCAAATTAGTAAAAGGTAAAAATGACAGATGGCTTATATACAAAACAAATATCAAGAAAATATATTTATAGCTAAACATATCAACAATCATGTTAAATGTAAATGTCTAAATACTCAAAGAACATAAATTTTCGAATTCAATAAAAAGACAATTATACATTGGATACAAGAAAATCATCTTAAATATAAAGGCAAATATCAGTTAAAAATAGATGAAAATGCATACATGTATTAAAACATTACATTGCACCCTATAAATATATAAAATTATTGCTTGTTAAATAAAAATAAAATTTTAAAAAGATACAGAAAATGCTATACCATGCAAACACGAAACTTAAAGTTGGAGTGGCTAAATTAATATTAAAGTCAAAATTCCACACACACAAAAAAACAATTACCAGGAATAAAAAGAGACACTGTATAATGTTAAATGGCTCAGTTTCCCAAAAGAAATAATAATTGTTAATTTCTTTTCTGTTTTTAATCATTTTTCCGTAAGTTATTGGGGTACAGGTGGTATTTGGTTACATGAATAAGTTGTTTAGTGGTGATTTTTGAGATTGGTGCGTCCATCACCTGAGCAGTATACACTGCACCATATTTGTAGTCTTTTATCCCTCACTCCACTCCCACTCTTCCCCCCAGGTCCCCAAATTCCATTGTATCATTCTTATGCCTTTGCATTCTTATAGCTTAGCTCCACGTGAGAACATACGATGTTTGGTATTCAATTCCTGAGTTACTTCACTTGGAATAATAGTCTCCAATCTCATCCAGGTCACCGCAAATGACGTTAATTCATTCTTTTTTATGACAGAGTAGTATTTCATCATTCATATATATATATTCATCATATATAATAATCATATATATCATCATATATATTCATCATATGTGTGTGTATATATGTGTATGTGTGTGTATATATATCTCACAGCTTCTTTAACCACTCATTGATTGATGGGCATTTGGGTTGGTTTCATGATTTTGCAGTTGTGAATTCTGCCGCGATAAACATGTGTATGCAAGTATGTTTTTCGTATAACGACTTCTTTTCCTCTGGGTAGTTACCCCATAGTGGGATCGCTGGATCAAATAGTAGTTCCACTTTTAGTTCTTTAAGGAATCTCCACACTGGCTAAACTAGTTTAGATCCCCACCAGCAGTGTAGAAGTGTTCCCTGATCACCGCATCCACACCAACATCTACCGTTTTTTGATTTTTGGTTATGGACATTCTCGCAGGAGGAAGGTGGCATTGCATTGTGGTTTTGATTTGCATTTAGGTAGACTTGCACAAAAAGGACATCTTTTTCTCAGAGAATATAAACGTTCTTCACCTTGCCATTCTTGAAATCAACCTCAGCACATGATTTTATCTCCTATTATCACAAGAATAATTACTCAACTTCCTGTAAAAGTAACTACAAGTTTACCACATTTAAAAGCATGTATTTTTCCCTCATTTCTAAATATCTAAGCAAAGATTTCCAAAGGCATATTCTTTCTGCATTTTTAGCTTTTTCACTAATGGATCAGTCTTAATATTTAAGCATGCTCATTTCTCTTTGACGTTCAAAAACAAATAGTTTATTTTCCTTTTCCACTTTCCATCCAGCTATTTTCATATGTTTCATCTCTCTTTCACAATAAAACTTCTTGAAAACATAGCTGCCATGGCAGAGTTGTCATCTAGTATCCATTCTTTTATTCTTTAATATAGACCTGAGCCACCAAAAATAAAACACATTTTTGCCAATGGGGTATGGTGGAAAAGCTGTGTGCAACCCCTTGGTAATATCTTTTCATTAAGACAGCTCTTTCTTCCCTGGTCCCTCCTTCCTTCCTTCTGGGTGGAACGTGGGAAAAATGATTGGAGTTTTAATAGCTATCATGTACAATGATATTACTTTGGCAATAGAAATAATAGATGGTGGAACAAGATAGAAGACTGAATTTCCACTACCCTGGCATCCTACCATCTTGTAATATCTCAAATATCATAATCTGGGAGAGAAATAAATCTCTCAATTTTGTTTTCTTTTAAAAAAAGGAAAAGAAATAATAATCCTAAACATGTAGGCAGCTAACAACAGTTGTTTAAAAATATATGGCCAAACTTGATAAAAATTCAAAGAGAAATAGAAAAATCCACAATTATTATCAGAGATTTTAATTTTTCTCCTCATAATAATTTACAGGATAGGTGCACATAAAATCAATAAGAATATGGAAGACAATACTATTAACTAAAATGACCTAATTGACCTTTATGTAAAGTTTCCCCCGACAACAGCAGAATACACATTCTCACATTATTTTAAGTGTACATTTAACATTTGCCAGCGTGTATACATTATTCTGAGGCCTAAAACAAGATTTCATAAATTAAAAATATTCAAGTAATGAAAATATATCCTCTGATTGTATTAGTATTAACATAAAAATCAATTCCAAAGATATCTGAAAAACTCTCAAATATTTTGAAATAAAATAATATTCATAAGGGAAAACCATGGGAAATTATGTTTGAAACTGATTAAAAGTAAATATTTCAAACATCAATTGTGAAGTATATTACTAGAGGTATTTCACAAATTGTTTCAATTGGGAACTAAAACACAACAGAAAAAAGTCAATAAAGACAAAGTTAATTTTTTGGATAGATCAATATAATTGATTAAGCTGTTAGCAAGACTAGTCAAAAAGAAAAGGTAGGGCACAAATTGTTATTAAAAGAATATTTTAAAAATTAAAAAATCTGAACATATTAAAAACTACTTGTATTATAAATTTGACTATTCAGATGACATAAATTCTTTCAAAGACACGAGATTATAGAGCTTATTAAATAAAAAAGAGATAACCTGAATAGCCCTGCTTTTGATTTCCATTTATTGAATTTGTAGGTAAGAACCATCTCATAAAGAAAATCTAGGCCCAGATAGCTTCACTGATATGTTCCCTTAAATATTTTAAAATGAAATAATATCAAGTTAACAAAAGTACTTTAAAAAATTGAAGATAAGAATTTGTACTCATTACATGAGATCAGAATTCTCTGAAAACATGACCAGATAAACTTATTACAAGAAAAGTAAAATACAGACCAATTATTTTTTAATAGCATATTGGATTCAACTACATATAAAATAGAGAATATGCCATTGTAAGTGGATTTATCCCAAGGGCATGATGTGGATTTCACATTAAAGGTGCAATTACTATAATTTACCAAATTAACAGTCTTTAATAAATATATAATTTTATCCACAAATGCATAAAAATCATTTGACAAATCCAACATTGATTTCCGATTTAAATAAAAAAAAATTTTCAACGAATTAGAAATTAAAGGCAAACTCTTCAGTAATATAAAGAACATCTAAGAAAATCCTAAAATCAGAAGGCAATTATGTCCCTTCTCATTACTTGTATTGAGCATTGTAACAGAAGTTTTAGTCACTGCAATCAGGCAAGTAAAACATCTGTCATATAAAGTGGTAAGAAAGATATAAACCTTTTCTTATTCATAAGCCACATAATCTATGTAGAAAATTCTACCGAATCTACAAGATTCTGTTATTAGAAAATAAGTTTAGTCAAGATGCAATATAATATACACATATTAATTATTTTTATACACTTACAATGAAATATTGTAAATTGAAATCGAACAATACTATTTCCAATGTTATCAAAAATATTAACTACTAAGGATAACTCTCATAAAGATGTTTAAGACTTGTACACTAAAAATTGCAAAAAGAAATTACTGAAAATTAAGAAGGCTTAAACAAATAGAAAAACATACCATAATCATGGACTGGAGACCCCAAAATTGTTAGGATTTCAAGTATTTATAAGCTGAGATATAGATTTAATGCAAACTCAAATTTTTTTTCCATTAAATTAGTTAGCAAATTAAAAAGAGTTCAATAGACAGTTTTGATAAAAATTGGAAGACTTTCACCATATGGTCTTAAATTTTATTTTAAAAGTAATCTGGTATTAAGAAAGAATAGAAAGTTCAGAGATTGGTCTCTAGACAGATGATTGATAGATAGATGGATAGAAGATAAGTATACATATAAATATATAAACACATACTTGCCTGATTTTCAACAAATATGCAAAGTACTTTATTGGAGAAAAACTTATCTTTTTGACATATGGTCCTGGAATAAAAATTGCTTAAATAAAACACTAAAGGCATAATCCTTAAAATTTTAAAAATGATAAATTGAACTTCAAAATATAAGAACTGCTCTATGAAAGACATTATTAAAACAATCCACAGACTGAGAGAAAGTATTTTAAAATGATATACCTGTTTAAGGGTATACTTCCATAAACTTAAAAGAACTCTAAAAACTCATTTAGAAAAATTCGAATATGGGGATTATTTTGGGTAAACACTTCAGCATAAAAGATGTATGATACCCAGATAATGCCATTAGAAACTGCTCAACATCATGTCATTATGTAATCAATAAAGGCAAAAAAATTTTAACAAAATTTGATATTCATTCATTTTATTTAAAAATTATTATTTGCCAAAGTAAGAAGAGACAAGACTCTTTTTAAATTTGAAAATCTATCAAGCTAGCAGCAAATATCATATTTTAAAATATAGAAACATTTTTATTGAATTACAAAGAAATATTGCCTCATTTTTCCTACTATTTATCAACATATTACTACAAGTCAATACATAAAGACAGGTAACATAAATAATCATCAGGATGATTGAAAACTAAGAAACAAAATTTTACTTGATGACCATATAAGCTTCTTTAGACAAACTACTAAACTAAAGAGTAGCTGGCTACAAATCCCTATATAAAACTCAATAGCATTTTCTTGCCCCAGGCAATAGCAGCATTAATGATATAGTATGAACTGTCTCATTTATTATTATTGTAAGATATCTATAATATGCTTGATGACAATTATTTGAAAGTTTTAACATAATATTACAAATTAACTGAGATAAACAAGTAAAACTATTGATCTGGAGTGGTAACTTAGAAATAGAGCCAAACGTAAGGAGTTGCCTTAAATTTAAATAGAAAAACAATTGACTCCTCTTAATGTCCTTTTTGCATATACAAAAGTAAAACAAATTTATCACTTCACTCTTTATATCTTTAATATATTATAGATGAAAATCCATATAAGATATGTAATGACACACTAAATGAAGAAAAGTGCTTTTAAATTTACATCAAAATGTAAACTAAGATGTAATATGATGCCATGCATATCATTTACAAGTTACTGATAATACAAGTTTTTGCAATATAAATTAAAGTTTTGCATAATAAAATAAAAAATAAGATCCAGAAGGGATAAATAATCCATATAATGAAAACAAATACCCTTTAGAAAATAGAAGAAGGGGATGAAAAGGCAGTTTGCACAAAGAATGTGAGTTACTAAATAGATTTAAATATATATATGATTAAAATGCTCTACATTGTTAGTTACCGACGTGATGAAACAAAACTACATTTGAGTTTTATAACTAATTAAATTTGACTGAGTAAAATAAAAGGTTTTTTATTTTATTTTTTTAAAGAGTAGGGAAAAGATAACATAAAACCAGAGATCTCAGAGAAGTATGATAAAAACAGAGAAAGGCTGCTTTGGGAAGCTTGCAGTAAGAAAACAGAATGACACGGATCAGCAGGAATAATATTTCAGAAATCTAGGACAATATAATGGACACAGGCAATAATATTTTTGCATTACAGTATTTTAAAATAAATATGAAATATATAATCATCGAATTGTCTTTTTTGTTCTCTTAGACTAGTCTAAAAGAAAACTTTGCAATCAAAGAGTGATCTTATGGTAAAATTCCAACAGAAACAAATAGAATCAAGAAAATCCATCTGCCATAATAAGGTTTGCATAAAAACTTCGGTTACAAATTAGAATTGTGAAAAATTATTTTTAGGTAAAATATATAAAATTATTCACCTTTCATAGAACAAAGACATGATTGTTTCAACTGATGTTTTTGAAAGATTCTTTATTTTTGATGCACATATAGTTTATCATTGTTTAAATATCCAATTGGGATATTAGTTCTATAATAAATGTATTAATATAAATATACACAAATTAATAGATAAGCAGTCTTTCTTTATTAAGGCGTATATCTCCCGCTTATCCTGGAAAAGGATTTGCCTGTGCTTACATAACTATGATGTATACTTATTTATATTGTATATATGTAGATTAAAATCTGTATTTTAATATTTGGTTTTAGTAGATTTTTATGATAATATATGATCATCATACACTTCCAAAAACCTGCAGGCATATTATAAGAATTTTTTTTTTTTTTGAGACGGAGTCTCTCTGTCACCCAGGCTGCAGTGAGCGGCGCCATCTTGGCCCACTGCAAGCTCCGCCCCCCGGGTTCCCGCCATTCTCCTGCCTCCGCCTCCCGAGGAGCTGGGACCACAGGCGCCGCCACCACGCCCTGCTAGTTTTTTGTATTTTTTAGTAGAGACGGGGTTTCACCGTGTTAGCCAGGATGGTCTCGATCTCCTGACCTTGTGATCTGCCCGTCTTGGCCTCCCAAAGTGCTGGGATTACAGGCGTGAGCCACCGCGCCCGGCCAAGATTCTTAAACTCTATATTTTCTTTCTTGGATAGAATTTTTGACATCAATATGGCTGGATAATTAAATAATATCGCTGAGGACTGTGCTTCAGGAGTGCCTGGAAAGTGCAGTTGATTTACTTTAGGGACTTTTTTTGGTAATTCAGAACAAAATATGTTCAGTTAGGATGTGCATAATATTGAGGTACAGTGAGCTGTTATCCGAATCCACATGCGCAGAGAGATCTGCACCCTCTCTTTGCGTGTAGGTAACTGCAAAGCAGGGAAAACCTGACCAAAGGAGGCAAACATTAGCTCACTCTTCCTGCTTTTTAGTACATGTGAGCTCCTTATTAGGTGTTTCATAACGTACGAAGATAAAAGAGAAACATTTCATTTCCTCTATTGAGTTTATTGAAGATATGTATCTTCTCTACTAACAGGGGAGTTTATGAAGTAGAAGAGTAATGAATCAATGGCCAATATGCCTTGATTATGTACTGTAACATAGTATCAACTTGATGGCCACAATTTAGTAGTAGTATAAGCAGTTCTGAGAGAGGGATTAGAAAAACTCTATGAAACCAAAGCCATCGTGGTCTGGGTGGTTTGGATACATTTTGAGCTTAGATATATTTCACAGTCAGAAAAACAGGATTTAATGGTAGGCCGGAAGTGGACTGGGTATAAGGGAAAGATAAGTGGCTAGGGTAAATCTAAGGACTTTGGCCTAAGTGAATTAGGACAAAAGACTGATGGCTACAGGATGAGTCCTTACATATCTTTATACATTTTTATATTAGAACAAATGAGGCTACTTTATAAAGTATAATTTAAAATGTCATAAATATTGTTTTATCTGAAACGAGATTTCTAAGATGTTTTGAGTTATGTAATGATCATTTTAGGACAGATTAAATCTCCAATAGATGTGCAAACATTCTCTTTTATTTATTTATTTATTGAAAAGGTTGAGAACCACTTCAATGTAACACTTTATAGAACAAAGGATTCTTTTAATTCACACTGACTTGATGTTTTTAAATTTTCTACATAAATCATTAGGGAATAACTTATTCCATATCTTTTTCTAAGGTTTCTATTCAAAATGATCTTATTTATAGGTCAATATATGTAACATATGTAGTTTGAAGTAATTGATTAATATTTCAACATCCAAATGAATTCAACACACATTGCCTAGTAATGAGACACTGACAAGATTTACAGGAGAAGATGAGGGACAACTTCATCTTTTGCAGGTATATATGTAATTTTCGAAAGTCACGGATATTTCTGATAATATAGTTTTATAACCAATCTTTTCCATGCTTTTTCCTTAGAAAGAAAAAAAAAGCAACTGGGAAAATGAAAATAAATCAATGAAATGAAAATTCTCCTGTAAATTCCTTTTTCAATAAACTCTGGAGCAGATATAATGCATAGTGGACACAGTGAGATGCCACTCAAGTCAAACTAAAGAACTAATTTCTCTAGTTGTGGGCTACTCACATTCAGCTCTCCTAGAATTGCCCTCTGCTAAAGGGTGTTGTCTTAATCAAATTTACAACCCACTCATGGCAGTTTAACTTCTCCATCTGCCAAATCCTACTACTCTGACCTCCTTAAAGATATTATTCCCCAAAGCATTTCCTAGTAAACTCTTGCATGCAAATCTAGATGTCAGTCTGTTTCCTAGGGAACCTAACCTAAGACAGTTGGAACAAAAGTGTGCTTATGATGCAGGTTCTAAAAATGGGATGCAGGAACTTTACTACCTATTGTCTGCCTAGCAATCGAGAAGGACTTCATAATTGGTAGAAGGTGGAACACAAATAATCTATAGCAAGCTCTAATGGTGCAAATGCTGAACTGTAGTTTAGCTGGTAGTAAAATGGGGCAGCATACTGAGGAAACAGAATGCTCTGGTAGGTACCATATGTCAGGCATTTGAGATGTTTAGGGGAAGGAGTAATCATAATAGTAAGAAATTAAATAGCTATTTCGGAAGGTTATCAAGCCATTGGAGAAAGACAACGAAAGGCTGAGGGAGATTTAACACTTATTTTCAGGAAAGAATGAAACCAGAATATTTTCTGGTTTTTTTGTTTTTTTTTTTTTTTGGTGTATAACTTTTTTTTTTTTTTTAAATTTTAGTAGCTTTCAAGGTACTAGAGGATTTTGGTTACATGGATGAATTTTATAGTGGTGAATTCTGAGATTTTAGTGCACCCATCTCCTGAGTAGTGTACACTGTACTCAATATGTAGTTTTTTTATTCCTCACCCACTTTCCACCCTTCCTTCTCTGAGTTATAACATCTGTATGATAACTGGTTACTTTTAGGAAGGAGAATGGAAGAATAGACTCTAGTTATGACTGCCATGTTTTTTTTTTCTTTCTTTCTTCTTCTGTTTTTTTTTTTTTTTTTCTTTTAACATAGCAAGGTCTCGTCTCTACAGAATATTTTCTTAGTAGCATATAAAGAATGATTTATCTCCAGCTGATGGAGGAGTGATAATGCTAGTATCAGGCTCATGACTTTTAATTTGAATTGAAGCATAGCTCTAGAGAAAGTTGAATTCTAAAGCTCAGCGAGTATGCTACATTGTTAGGGAAGAACCTCTCCTTCCCTGGACATTGCTATCATCTTCTTAAAAATGTTAAATCCTTAGATTCCCTGAAGATTCTGTGCCTGCTAACGTAACAGAGACTCAGTCATTGCACTACCTCATTGCTGAAAGATAATGAAAACACCTTCATACTGCCAAACAAAACATGCTTCTCAACAGCTATCCCAACTTCTTTCCTGGTCACTAAACCAATACTCAGAGTAAATTGAGAATGCAATCTGGTCACACATAGCCTGGATCTGTCACAGGAGGAAAGGAAGTACTCCTCAAAGGAGCCAAAACGTCTAATGGTCCCAACCAGAAGATCCGGAAGAGAAAATGGGCCTGCGCCCTCAGAGTGGTATGAAAAAAAGAGCAGAAAATAATATTTGCAAAGAGAGAGTTCATTGATATGTGAAACAGGATATAACACCCTAAAAAGGACCCCAGAAATAGTGCTAAGATGTTGCTGAAATGTTTCTTAGAAAGTTGAGTACATAATGGTCCAAAGAAGGTATGTAGAAAGACCAGACCTTTCATTGCAGACAATTGAGGAGGGGATCAAAAGACTTAGAGAAATGAACATGTCAGTCTTAAAATACCATGCGGAAAATCGACTCTATTCATTTTCCAGAACTGCCGTAACAAAGAACCACAAACTGGTTTTCCTACACAGCAGACATTGATGTTCTCATGATTCTTGCATTTGAAGTCCAATAATAAGAGATCAGCAGGTTTGTTTCCTCCTAAGGGCTCTGAGAGCATCTGTTCCACCATCTCACCTAAGTTTCGGGTAGTCTGCTGGAAATCTGACATTTCTTGGCTTGTAAAATTTAGTACCACTCTGATCTCTGCCTTCATCTTCACATAGCTTTCTCTCTGTGTGCACGTCTATTTTCAAATGTTCCTTATTTTTAAGAGCAACATTTATATTGATTACAGGATCACTCTATTCCAGTCTGACCTCATCTTATCTAACTACATGTGAAAATGACCCTATTTTTAAAAATTGTGTGTGCGTGGTAATTTTTGAATAATATTACTTTTGTATGTACAGGGAGTGAAGATTTCAACATATGAATCTTAAGGGGACTTAATTCAACAGGTAAACACCTACAACCTGACTATATTCTGTGAGAGGACCTCAAAAGCCCTCCACTTTACAACTTGATAAAAGAGATGATAATAAATAAAACAGATATCAGTATCAGTTAAAAAATTAGCAGTGGTTAGGGCTGACAGAAGATAATGTTACAGAACTGGACTTCTCTTAATCAATGGAGATAACAGGACCCCAATATAATAAAAACCAACGGGAATACTTAACCGTCAGAAATAAGGCAATTATTGTAATAAACTGCAAAGTCAAAATAGTAGTCAAAAGGCTGTAACTCTGAGATCTTCACAGACAATTAACAAAACATGGGGTTTTAAGAAACAATATTGATGGACAGTAAGTCCTTTGCATAATTAATTAATGAAGGGTAGAATATCAGAAGGCTGAAGGCAATTACCACAATTAATTAGCTATTACCACTTGTGTAATTTTAGGACCCTAAAGAGTTTTCAGATTTGGAACTCATTGTCTGAATGAGAGGCTCATTTATAATGTTGGGTGTAGAAGGCCTCAAGAGCAGAGCTCAGGAAACAGAATCTCCAATTTTCCCCTGGCCTCTTGCCTGCCCCAAGGCAGGACTCTAACCTTCCCTTGCCTTTCTGATTGTGAGTCATAGATCCTCCTCAGAGAGGGTCCCCGTTCTATACCTTGGGGGAAGAAATGTTGACCTTATGACACTTCCATAAAAACCCAAGACGACGGGGTTGAGAGATCTTCTGGGTAAATAAACACATGGAGGTTCCTGAAGGCTGGATCACCAAGGGAGAGCATGAAAGCTGAGTGCCCCTTTCCCAATACCTCACTCTACACATCTCTTCATTAGTACCATTTGCAACATCCTTTATAACAAACTGATAAATATAAGTAAGTGTTTCTGTGAAATAAAGAGGTGGTCATGAGAATTCATATTGAAGTTAGAATTTTCAGAGGCCTGGACTTGCTACTGTTATCTGTGGGCGGGGTAGGGAGCAGTCTTGAAGACTGAGACCTCAACCCATGGGATCTAACACTATCTCCAGGTAGATATTGTTGGAATTCAATTGGAGGAAACCCAGCTGGGGTCCGCTGCTTGATGTGTGGGGAAAATGTCCCACCCATTTGGTCACAGAAGTCTTCCTCTGTGTTAATGATTGTTGTAGTGGTGTGAGAACAAAGAAACACAGCTTGAGAGCTTTCCTGAAATGTTTAGTTTATTATTTACCCAACTTAACCTTGATTTTTTCATGAGTAGAATGTATATTTATATATCCATCTAGTATATTGTGACGATAACATAAGCCATGTAAAGTATGGTGCCTAGCGTAAAGTGATCACTCATTAAATAATAATGGTAGTATTATAATCATGAATTATTTAAAAGTTTGGCTAAAAAAGAAAAAAATCTTATAGTTGCTATAAATAAATATGCCAATTATTTAAAAATTCAGCTAATTGAGTCATTAGGGAGAACAAAAAACTAAGGAAAAAACAAATTTTCAAGTATTTATAACAGAATTTTGCTGACGTGATAAAATATCCTCCCCTGTCTCCTGTCTCTGTCTCTCTTTCTCTGTCTTCAAAGTAATATTTACCTAGGGCAAAGTCTTTAGTTTTTTTTTTATTTTATTTTTCCTGAAACATTTTGCTTCATAAGGAAAAACACAAGACTGCTTCCAAATATTAAAACTTTCAGGCATACAAATTTTCATTCATCTTAAGCATTAATTTATGTCTAAGTCTTTACAAACTTTTTTTTTTTCTTTTTCTTTTTCTTTTTTTCTTTGAGACAGATTCTGGCTCTGTTGCCAAGGCTGGAGTACAGTGGCATGATCTCAGCTCACTGCAACCTCCAACTCCAGGGTTCAAGCAATTCTCCTGCCTCAGCCTCCTGAGCAGCTGGGATTACAGGCGCCCGCCACCACGCCTGGCTAATTTTTGTATTTTTAGTAGAGATGGGGTTTCACCATGTTGGCCGGCTGTTCTCGAACTCCTGACCTCAAGTGATCCACCCGCCTTAGCCTCTCAAAGTGCTGGGATTACAGGCGTGAGCAACGTGCCTGGACCTAAACACATTTATATACATTTATTCGGTTTCCATTAATTCTGTATTTTTTAATGCAACTTACGCATATAAACTTTACCACTTGTAAAGAACTAGAACATCACTAAGACTCCTCAGCTCTCTATTCCTACGTCCCCCTCCATCTTATCCTACTGCCTTTCTTCCAAGCTAACAACTACTATGGACTAGATATGTTCCCCTCCCCCACCCATGATTCTAAAGCTATATTTGTTATTTTTTTTAAATTATTTTTAAAGAGTTAATTCTGTTGTGATTGTTTTCTTCCTGCCTCAGGGATGCTTGAATAAAGTTAACCTTTAGTCACAGTTTTTATAAAATCATCTAAAGGTATATATTCATTGGGAGGCTCTACCTGTGACCTATGTACTAATTAATGAATATGGTAGTACCCCCTTATCCACAATTTTGCTTTCCATGGTTTTAGCTACCCACTTTACAGTACAATAAGCTGTTTTGAAAGAGGGAGAAAGAGAGAGATCACATTCAAATAACATTTTAGAGTATATTGTCATAATTGTTCTATTTTATTATTAGTTATTATTATCAGACAAATAATTCCTAATAATATGTAATGGCTATTTTGCTATTAGTTTTTATTGTTAGGCAAGCAAGTAAGTTCTTCCTTGTCTAATTTATAAATTAACTTATAAAGTAAACTTCATCATAACTTGTAAATTAATTTAATTTATAAATTAAACTTTATCATAAGTATGTATAGGAAAAATCACAGTATATGATAGGGTTCTGTACTGTCCGCAGAACAAAGTATTGGTATCATAAATAGGTATAGGATAAATCATGGTATATGGTAAAGTTCTGTACTGTCTGCAGTACCAGGTATTTACTAGGGGGTCTTCAAAAGTATTTCCCACAGGTAAGGGGACGACTACTGGAATGCCTCTAGAAGTGCTGTTATTGGGATTATTTATTATGGAATTGTGGACTTTGAGTGCACTAACAAATGGCAGCACAGCATATGCCTCTCCAAGTGATAGTGACTCGAGTAAATTAAGCTTAGTCAACCTAAAATTTTCAGTTCCCTTTATCAATAGAGACCTAGACTTATATGTCAGTTCTTGTCATCATCCATGAAAACAAATTTATTCCATACGATGTTTGGGTACATTAGGTGTTACATCTGGGTGATTAAAACTTCCGCAGTCCTGCTGCGGTGAATGATGCTATATCCTTTCCTAAAGGCAATTTAGTGCTAAGTTTGCCTATTGTGTCTACTGAGTTTGATTGGAAATCTAATCTAGAAACCCACTCTAGTGGCCATATAGTGCCTTACATTTTAATTATAATTGTTTCCAAATAATTATAATTCTATAATGCCTTACATTATAATTACTGATTGTTATTAAACATTAGAGCAATAAGCCAGTGTACACATCTATAAAGCATTCATTTGTGTTGCTTTGTAATACGCATCTGTGTGTGTGTGTGTGTATGTGTGTGTGTGTGTGTGTGTATGTGTGTTTGGAAAGAGAGAGATAAAGACAGAACATTGTATAGTTATCTGATATACATATAAACATTTGAGTTGTTTGTGAACAGTAATGCCATGCACATTAATTTGTCTGTTTCCAAGAATCTAGATATTCAAGTTTGTATCAGGTATCTAACTGGGAGTAGAATAACTGGGTTTCAAGGTATGTAAACCTTGAAGTTGTCTAGATATAGCAAATTGTCTTCCAAAGCGGGTTTTTACTATATTACTAATAATACAAGAAGAATTATATTGAGCAGCATTCTCTTCAATACTTCATGTTGTCAGACATCATAATTACATGAATGGAAGTGGCTGAAAAATGACACTTCGGTTTGGTTTTGATTTCACACTTCCATGATTACTAGTATGGCTGAGCTTCTCATCATAAATCTATTGCTGTTTTTTCTCTTTTATGATATGTCTAGTCTTGCCTTTCATTCATTTTATTAAATAGCTAGTTGTTTTAATTAGATTACAAAATTGTCTCTATGTATTTGAGACTAATCCTTTATCGTAAATATATTTAATATATATAATTTTTCAATTCATGACTTGTCTTTTTTCAAAGACTTTATTCTTTTAGAGCAGTCAAATCAAGGAAGGTACAAATATTTCCCAAATACTCTCTGCCCCTACACATGCATAGCCATTTCCATTTTCAACTTCCCCCACCAGAGTCACGCTTTTTGCAATTGATGACCCCACATTGCTATATCATTATCAATCAAAGTTTATAGTTTAAATTGAGGTTCACCCTTGGGCTTATACATTAGGTTTGGACAGATATGCGATAACATGTATCCATTACCCAGCTACGATGGCATGTATCATTACAGTGTCATACAGAACATTTTCACTGCCCTAAATATCCTCTGTGTTTGACCTACTCACCCTTCCCTCAACCTACCCTGTGGAAACCACTGCTGTATTTACTAGTTCCATAATTTTGTCTTTTCCGCAATGTCATAGTGTTGGAATCATACAGTATGTAGCCATTTCAGATTGGCTTCTATCACTTAATAATATGGATTTAAGTTTCGTCCTGTCTTTTCATGGTTTGAAAGTTCATTTTTTAGTAGTAAATAATATTCCATTTTTTGATGTACCACAGTTTATTTATCCAGTTAGTTGTCACTGTATGTCTCCATGGATTACAAGTTTTGGCAATTATGCATAAAGCTAATATAAACCTTTGTGTGCAGGTTTTTGTGTGGATGTGGCTTCTCAACTGCTCTAGATACCAAGGAGCACAATTGCTGGATCATATGGCAAGAGGATGTTTAGTTTTGCAATGTGGCTTGTCTTTTCACATCTTTTATGATGCCTAATAATTAAACAGATATTTTTCATTCACATATAACCATGTTTATTAATCTTTTATAAGAAATAATTTTTGTGATTTAAAAATATCTACTTAACTTCAAAGTTTAAAAAATACTCTCTTAGATTTTCTTGTACATTTTATTTTTCCTTTTCCTTTTGACATTTGAGTTTCTATTCATCTGCAGCTGCATTTTTTGTCTGAAGTAAATCAGATCAGGAGATTTTATTTCATTTGTATCATGTCAATACTGAATTTTTACAACTCCATTTATTGAATAGAAACTCCTTCACATCAACCTGATATTTATTATTGGCTAGATAACCATGCCACTAAAATCTTACCTAGAGGTAAGGTTTTACCTCTAGGATCTCTTTAATGTCCAGTGATTATTATTTCATTCCATTTGACAGCGTCTTTCATTCCAAATGATATGTTTTTAAAACTATGACTAGATACTGAATTTTATCATATGTGCTTTCTATAACAACTGTAATTAACATATGTGTTTTTGCCTTAATTAATGTAATAAACATATTTAAAACTTTCCTAGCTTTAAACTGTGTTTTTGTTTTTGAGTAAAATTAATTTGACTGTATTCGTTTCATTTTAATATTGGACAATTACTGCTTATATATTCACAATAGTGTGCTTTAGCTTGTAATTTCCTTCAGGATCCCTGCTCTGCTGTCATTCACTGGAGCCAGCCTGTGACTTCTGGGCAAAACAGTGATCTTTGCAGTGCGCAGCAGGTAGAGTTATTGATAAATTATGTTACTGCACAACGAGAGTTGAGTGGTGAATTTTTACAGTGGTCAAAGAACAAATAAAAACATAAGGTTCACTGTACTTTTAAACTAAACAACTATTTGACTTAACTAATTTGTCTCTCTATTGTTTTAAAATTCTCTGTTTCATTAATTAATCTTATTTTTTTTCTACTTATGTTAAGGCTCAATATTTTCTAGATTCTTAGGGGAAAACAAAGATAATAGATTTCAGATTATTCTCCATTTAAATATATGTAATTATGCTTCCTTTTATTCACTGACTTAGGTGCTTTTTACAAGTTTTGATATGGTGTGCTTTAAATATTACTCAGTTCTAGATATGTTTTTATTTTCTTGTTATTTTATATTTGAACCATGAATTATTAAATATAAAGTTCATTTGAGATTTTGTTAGATATATTTATTGATTTTAATTTATTTATATTACATCATCATAAGAAAACATTCCATTTTCATACAATTTTTGAGGCTTGTCCTATAGCTTATGGTCTTTACTGGTTACCGTACAACATACATTTGAAATGTTTTCTGAACTTTATGAATACATCAATGTTTGAATGCATCTTTCAATCCTTTAATTTTAGCTTACCTCTGTCAAATGTAAATATGTAAATATAATTAGACAAAATAACATCGCTTTGAAACAGGATGAAGATGAGTCTTACTTTTTATTTATTATGCAATTCTCTGCCTCTTAATTGGATTTTAATCCATTAATACCAAATGTTATTTGCTTTAAGTTAATTTTGTGGGTTATTTGTTGCCTTATCTTACTTTTCTTTTTCCTTACTTTCAGCTTTTTAAATTATATTTTTTATAGAATTCCATTTTAATTTCTATACTGGCTATGTTTTAAACAGTTTTATTCAAATATAATTGAGATATAACAAATACACATAATTGATAACTTTGAAATAAATTTGATACTTGTGAAACTATCACCAAAATCAAAAAGACCATATCTAATATTTTACACATTTTCCCATTGGCCATACAATTATTCCTTACTACATCTCTCCATGTCCCCAGTTTCCCCCAGGCAAACATTAACCTGCTTTCTGTTAATATACATTAATTTGAATTTTCTAGAATTTTATATCAAAGGAATTATACAGTACTTTTTTGTTGTTGTCTTGCTTGTTTCTTAAGCCTAATTTCTTTTACTCAGCATAATTATTGTGTGACTTTCATGCTGTAGAGTATGTCAATAGTGCATCCAGTTTTATGGTTAGGCAGTATTCTATTGGGTTGATATACAGGTTTGTTTATTATTCACCTGTAACTGAACATTTCCCTTATCCATCATTTTTGCCTACTGTCAGTAAAGCTGCTGTGCATATTTATGTGAAGTATTTATAGAGATCTATGTTTCCATTTCTCCTGGGTAAATAACTGGTTATGTAACAACTAGATTATACTCTAGATACATGTTTAACTTTTTAAGAAATTACAAAACTGTTTTGCTAAGTGTTTATACCACTTTATAGCAACAGTGAGTGAGGGTTATAATTTGAATTCCTTGACAACAGTTACTCTTTTCCATTTTAAACATTCCAATATGTAAATAAATATATTTCATCATGAATTTAATATGCAACTTCCTAATACCTAATGGTATTGAGTAGAACTAAATGACATTGAGAAAAAAATGATATAAAGAATTAACAAAATGAAAAACCAGTTATTTGAAAGGATAACCAAATTGATAGACCATTAGCTACTTTAACCAAGGAAACAAGAGAGGATATTCAAATAAGTACAATCAAAATGATAAAGATGACATCACAACTGATACCCCAGAAATACAAAAGATCATAAGTAATTATCTATGAATATTTCTATGTGCATAAACTGTACAACCTAGTGAAAATACATACATTCATGAAAACATGCAACCTTCTGACTGAACCGGACAGAGACAGAAACTCTGGACGGGTGAGTAATAAGTAATGAAATTGAATCAGTCATAAAAAATCTTTCACCCCACCTGCTCGTATACTCCTTGAAGATCAACAGATTCACAGCCAAATGTTACCAGACATACAAAAACAAGCTAGTAACAATCTTACTGAAACTATTCTAAAAAAATAGAAGAGGAGGGATTCCTCTCTAACTCATTCTATAAAACTAGGATCATTCTGCTACCAAAATCAGGTAAAGCGCAGTAACATAAAAGCAAACTATAGGTGAGTATCCCTGATGAACATAGATGAAAATCCCCAACAAAATACTAGCAAACTGAATCCAGCAGCACATCAAAAACTTAATTCACTAAGATCAATTAGGTTTTATTCCAGGGATGCAAAAATTGTTCAACATTAGCATGTCACTAAATGTGATTCAATACACAGAATAAAAATTAGAACTATATGATCACATTAGATGCAGAAAAATACTTAATAAATTTTAAAAATCCTTTATGATAAAAACCCTCAACAAAGTAGACATAGACGGAACATACCTGAAGATTATAAGAGCCATTTATGACAAATCCACAGCTAACTTCAGACTGAGTGGGGATAGGTTGAAAGCATCCCTCCTAAGAACTGGCACAAAACAAGGATGTCCCACTCTCACTACTCCTATTCAACATAGTACTAGAAGTCCTAGCCAGACCATTTTAGCAAGAGAAAGAAAGAAAAAACATTCAAATTGAAAAAGAGAAAGTCAAATGATCTTTGTTCACTAATGACATAATCTCATACCTATAAACCTTAAAGAGTCTCCCGAAAGTCCTAGACTTGGTAAACTACTTCAAAACGGTTCCAGAATACAGAATCGACATACAAAATTCAGTGGCATTTTTGTATGCCAAAAACATTCAGGGTGAGAATCAAATCAAGTACTCAATCCCATTTATAACAGCCAGAAAAAAAAATCTAGAAATAAATCTGACAAAGGAGGTAAAATGTCTTTATAAGGAGAACTACAAAACATTGATGAAAAAAAATTATAGATGGTGCAGACAAATGAAAAAAATAATTGTGTGCATGAATTGTAAAAATCAATGTCATTTAAATGACCCCACCTCCTAAATCGATCTGCAGATTAAACACGATCCCTAAAAATTAAAAATTACCGACGTTATTATTCACATAATTGGAGAAAACAATTCTAAAGTTGATATGAAGAGCCCACATATCCAAAGCAATTCTAAGCAAAAAGAATAAAGCTGAAAGCATCACATTTTCTGACTGCAAATTATACTATAGCTATAGTAACTAAAACAGTATTGTACTGGTACAAAAATAAACACATGGAAGAACGGAAGATTAGAGAACTCAGAAATAAAGACACCTATGTACAACCAACTGATCTTTTGCAAAGTTGATATAAATAAACAATGCAAAAAGATACTAAATTCAATAAAAGGTGCTGAGAAAATTGGCTAGCCATAAGGAGAAGAGTGACACTGGGTCTCTATTTCTTGCCATATACAAAAACTAACTCAATATGGATTAAAGGATTAAAGACATCAGTGTAAGACCTGAAACTGTGTAAGTCCCTGAAGAAAACCTAGGAAAATCTCTTATTATTGGCCTAGGAAAAAATTTATGACTAAGATCCCAAAAGCAAATACAACAAAAGCAAAAATGGGCTGGGTGTGGTGGCTCAAGCCTGTAATCCCAGGACTTTGGGAGGCCGAGGCGGGCGGATCACGAGGTCAGGATTTTGAGACCAGCCTGGCCAACATGGTGAAATCCCGTCTCTACTAAAAATACAAAACTTAGTCGGGCGTGGTGGTGCATGTGGTGCGCACCTGTAATCCCAGCTACTCAGGAGGCTGAAGCAGGAGAATTGCTTGAACACAGGAGGTGGAGGTTGCAGTGAGCCAAGATCACGCCACTGCACTCCAGCCTGGACAACAAAGTGAGACTCCATCTCAAAAATAAATAAATAAATAAACAGACAAATGGGAGTTAAACTTAAAAATTTTTCTGCAGCCAAATAAAGAAAAAATCAACAAAGTAAATAGACAACCTACATAATGAAAGAAAGTATTTGCAAATTATGCCTCTGACAACAAATTAATCTACAGAATACTAAATGAACTAAAAAAACTCAACAAGAAAAAACAATCCCATTAAAAACTGGGCAAAGGACATGAACAGGCATTTTTCAAAAGAAGACACACAAGTGGTCAATTAAAATGAAAAAAAAAAAGCTCAATATCACTAATCATCAGAGATATGTAAATTTTTTTATTTATTTATTTATTATTATTATACTTTAAGTTGTAGGGTACATGTGCATAACGTGCAGGTTTGTTACATATGTATACTTGTGCCATGTTGGTGTGCTGCACCCATCAACTCGTCATTTACATCAGGTATAACTCCCAATGCAATCCCTCCCCCCT